>NC_067116.1:1762682-1890843 GCF_021347895.1 Acanthochromis polyacanthus
TTTGAATTGTGGACCACCAATATCATTTAGTACACTGCAATGTCAGCGGCATCTTTTTTACAATACAGATAAATGATCGTACTTTAAAACCACCACATCAAGCTACTCTATTCTAAAAATCCTTTTGGTTAAGCCAAACATTTTGTTCAATATACGGTTCCAGTCAACATTTTGGACACACTTCCATATTTAAATGAATGTATGCTGACAAACATCTTACCAAAGTCAACATCCACTTCAGCCCTATCCTCAGGAGGATCAGCTGCCAGCAGGAGGTCCTCAAGCTCACTGATGGAGGGAAGCTTTCTGCATTGTTCAATGATCTTTTTCTTGAATGTGGTCGGCCACTTCTCCAGAAACTTGTCTGATACATCCTCACCAAACATCAGAACAAAATCCTGTTCAACCTGGAGTGGGATGTTTGGTGATAATTTCAGGATTACACAGATAACCAAAGTTAGAAGGTGCAATAGTTATAAAATACTGATATAAGTCCCATCTACTGAATGGAAAACTATTAAAGTACCATAAAACTGTTAAAATGAGATCATTACCAAGCCTTTGATGTCTTTGAAACGTGGAAAATCAGATAGTATGCCATGTGACTGCTGTGGGTCAAGGACCATGTTACGTCGATGGACAAATGTCAGCTTCATCTTCTTCCTGACCATGTCCTCATCAGCTGAATGTTTCATCAGTGAGATCGCTTCCTTGCACTCATCTTCACTGAGGACAGTCTCTGGAACGAATTGGGAAACTCGTCTGACAGTTGGTCCTCCCGACATGTCCTCACCAGATGGTCCTCCTGCTGATGCTAAACAATATGGGGACATAGTACTAATGACAATCACATACATTTTAAAACACTTTGTCACTTGGATGTAATCATATTATTTAAGAAAAAATAGTTTATTGGCTGAAAAGCATTGCAACATATCCAACAAAGGCGATAACTGATCTTGTGACTATTCTGTTCAATACTTGTCCAACACTATGACAGGATTACCTCCAAATAAAGATGGCCTGTCTTTAGCACTGCATCTCTGAACAGTTTAAGTCTCCAGGCCAAGTACCCAGTGCCACTGTCACCATCATAATAATGCTCCCTGGACAATGAAAGGATTTCAAAAACAGGCATTCTATTAGTGATAAACGTGGAAAACAATATGCTCTAGTAGGATTTAAAATATTTAACATAACAACCATCAATGTGTGACACTCACATACTTGGAGAATGGGTCTCTGAGGAAAGAAGTTCACAGTTCATCACACATACATTTCTTTCACCTGTCTGGGTGGAGATGTACTGCAAGAAAAAAAAAATCACATTAATATTTTTCAGAGATTTACTTTAGATTTCAAATTACTCTGAAATTTGAACAAGAACACAAATGCTAATTAAAGCCAATAAACACATGACCCATTCTTCTCCGTCACATCAGCTACCAGTATGTTCACCATTTTCCTTCTGCTCTCATCTGCCAAGGACTTAGTTCGGTTGTATTCATTAGTATGTATTCTCCACCAGATTTCTTGGTAAGAATGGATTCCACCAGCTTAAAGACAAATGCCAAACAAAAATAGAAAACAGTTTCAGATTATAATCTACTGCAATACAAAGTTAACTTAAATGCTGGACATAATGACTTCAACAAAGTCCTCACACAATCCAGTTTAAGACCTGCATTTGTACCATTTTAATCCTTGTCCAATAGAAAGCAGTAGTGCAGGGATGTGAGGGTGTATCCCTGAATCGATTAAAAACTGATACAATTAAGGGAGGAGCTAAATCGATGCAGAAACATTTGTGTCTGGATAGTCTTTTTAAATGGTGAGGGAGGTGTGCTTAATATGTAGTTTGTCACCAAAGCAGCACAACAAGCAGGAAAAATAATCTGAATGCTGTCAGAAGTAGCTGCTGAGACAATTTCCTGATTAACTTAGAAGCTAATGTCAGCTGTTAGCTCGCCATGTAACAAGTGTTCATGGAGAAATGAGCCTCCGTTGACATTGTTGTCATCCACTGCAACAAAAGCTTTGAGTATTCTCAGTTAATTATTAATGAAAAGCAACAACAATGTTGTGAGTGTTGACCTTAAAGCATAACATATATACAATTCCTTGTGAAAGTATTCGGCCCCCTTGAACTTTTCAACCTTTCGCCACATTTCAGGCTTCAAACATAAAGATATAAAATTTTAATTTTTTTGTCAAGAATCAACAACAATTGGGACACAATCGTGAAGTGGAACGAAATTTATTGGATATTTTTTACTTTAACAAATAAAAAAACTGAAAGTGGGGGTGTACAATATTATTCGGCCCCTTTACTTTCAGTGCAGCAAACTCACTCCAGAAGTTCAGTGAGGATCTCTGAATGATCCAAATGTTGTCCTAAATGACTGATGATGATAAATAGAATCCACCTGTGTGTAATCAAGTCTCCGTATAAATGCACCTGCTCTGTGATAGTCTCAGGGTTCTGTTTAAAGTGCAGAGAGCATCATGAAGACCAAGGAACACACCAGGCAGGTCCCAGATACTGTTGTGGAGAAGTTTTAAAGCCGGATTTGGGATACAAAAAGATTTCCCAAGCTTTAAACATCTCAAGGAGCACTGTGCAAGCAATCATATTGAATGGAAGGAGTATCAGACCACTGCAAATCTACAAACCCGGCCGTCCCTCTAAATTCACCTGGAACAAGGAGAAGACTGATAGAGATGCAGCCAAGAGGCCCATGATCACTCTGGATGAACTGCAGAGATCTATCAGCTGAGGTGGGAGAGTCTGTCCATAGGACAACAATCAGTCGTACACTGCACAAATCTGGCCTCTATGGAAGAGTGGCAAGAAGAAAGCCCATTCTTCCAAGATATCCATAAAAAGTCTGGTTTGAAGTTTGCCACAAGCCACCTGGGAGACACAGCAAACATGTGGAAGAAGGTGCTCTGGTCAGATGAAAACCAAAATCCAATTTTTGGCCACATGCAAAACGATATGTTTGGCGTAAAAAGCAACACAGCTCATCACCCTGACACACCATCCCCACTGTCAAACATGGTGGTGGCAGCCTCATGGTTTGGGCCTGCTTTTCTTCAGCAGGGACAGGGAAGATGGTTTAAAATTGATGGGAAGATGAATGGAGCCAAATACAGGAGCATTCTGGAAGAAAACCTGTTGGAGTCTGCAAAAGACCTGAGACTGGGACGGAGATTTATCTTCCAACAGGACAATGATCCAAAACATAAAGCCAAATCTACAATGGAATGGTTACAAATAAACGTATCCAGGTGTTAGAATGGCCAAGTCAAAGTCCAGACCTGAATCCAATCCAGATCTGTGGGCAGAGCTGAAGACTGCTGTTTCACAAACGTTCTCCATCCACCTCACTGAGCTCAGCCTGTTTTGCAAGGAAGAATGGGCAAGAATTTCAGTCTCTCGATGTGCAAAACTGATAGACATACCCCAAGCGACTTGCAGCTGTAATTGCAGCAAAAGGTGGCGCTACAAAGTATTAATGCAAGGGGCCCGAATAATATTGCACGCCCCACTTTTCAGGTTTTTATTTGTTAAAAAAGTTTAAAATATCCAATAAATTTCATTCACTTCACGATTGTGTCCCAATTGTTGTTGATTCTTGACAAAAAATAAAATTTTATATCTTTATGTTTGAGCCTGAAATGTGGCAAAAGGTTGAAAAGTTCAAGGGGGCCGAATACTTTCACAAGGCACTGTATGTCACAGATCAGCAATCCATTTGTGCATCCATATTGAGTGTCATTAGTAAAAATATTATCGATTAAAGTAGCACTGCTGCTTGTTATTCTACTGGGTTTTGTAATAGACGAAATAAAAGCTCATACTATACATAATATTTAGGAAATCCTCTGTTTCTTGATGTTTTTCTGTATTAAGTAAATTAATGTTGAAGTCACCCCAAATATAAATAGTTTTACCAGTTATTTGCGAGAAAGTCTGGATCATCCAATCATTAAAAGTCTTTATGTTAGCTCCCGATGTTCTGTACACACAACTTAAAATATATTTTTTATTTTCTATGGATAATTCAACTGATATACATTCTAGTACATTATTAATTGCCATTGACATTTCATCTAAAAGGGCTGCTCAGTGGGCTAGTGGTTAGTACTTTCGCCTTGCAGCAAGAAGATCCCTGGTTCAAATCCCGGCCTGGGATCTTTCTGCATGGAGTTTGCATGTTCTCCCTGTGCACGCGTGGGTTTTCTCCGGGTACTCCGGTTTCCTCCCACAGTCCAAAAACATGCTGAGGTTAATTGGTTACTCTAAATTGTCCGTAGGTGTGAATGTGAGTGTGATTGTGTGTCTGTATATGTAGCCCTGTGACAGACTGGTGACCTGTCCAGGGTGTCCCCTGCCTTCGCCCGAGTCAGCTGGGATAGACTCCAGCACCCCCATGACCCTAGTGAGGATAAAGTGGTGTACAGAGAATGGATGGATTTCATCTAAAATTTTGTATCTAAGGTTGCTCTGTATGTATAATGCTACTCCTCCATATATATTATTTGTTCTGTTTACAAATTAAGGTCATATCTGATCAGCTCAAAATCAATGCCTCTTTCAGTGTTGAACCTTGTTTCAGTCACTGCAATAATGCTGAAAGAACATGTTAGTTGTTGTAAATATTCTTTGAAGGCATCAAAATTTGCATACATACTCCTGCTATTTAAGTACAAAATCGAAAAGTTCTCGCTTACATACTCCAATTGATTAAATTCATCCGAAGAATAGTATTTGCAATTCCATACATTGATGAATGAAAGGCGTTGTCTGGATCAATTTCGTTTTCTAAGTCCCAGCTATTGTGTTCAGTGTAGTTGAAACACATTTTAATTCTAATTGATCATTGTCTCTTACTCTCCCTTGAATATTTTTAGCCTATTCATTTATGAGATATTTCAACCATCCTTAAATTATGTAAAGCGGCAATACATTCTAAAATCATTGCATGAGCAAGTCATACATATTTATCTAGTTCATTGAGATTCTTGATTACAAGTACTTTAGCCTCCTTCAGGTGCACCATTAAGTTTAATGAAGATTTTACAATTCTCACCCAAGTTCCTTGTATTTTCTTTTGCTTCTTTAGCTGCCTGCTTTCTTCGCAATCTCGCCGTTTGCATTCATCCATCCTTTAATTGCAACCAGTCGTCCTGTCCCTGCAACTGAAAACACCCCCCCCCCACAACATGATGCTCCCACCACCATGTTTCACTGTAGGGATTGTATTGGGCAGGTGATGAGCCAGTGCCTGCTTTTCTCCACACATACTGCTTAGAATTAAACAGCAAAAAGTTCAATCTTGGCCTCATCCAGACCAGAGAATTCTTATTTCTCATAGTCTGGGAGTCCTTCATAGTGTTTTTTCAAACGCTATACTTTCATGTGTCTTGCACTGAGGAGAGGCTTCCGTCGGGCCACTCTGCCATAAAGCCCAACTGGTGGAGGGCTGCAGTGATAGTTGACTTTGTGGAACTTTCTCCTATCTCCCGACTGCATCTCTGGAGCTCAGCCACAGTGATCTTTGGGTTCTTCTTTACCTCTCTCACCAAGGCTTTCTCCCACCATTGCTCAGTTTGGCTGGACGGCCAGGTCTAGGAAGAGTTGTGGTCGTCCCAAACTTCTTCCATTTGAGGATTATGGAGGCCACTGTGCTCTGAGGAACCTTGAGTGCTGCAGAATTCTTTTGTAACCTTGTCCAGATCTGTGCCTTGCACAATTCTGTCTCTGAGCTCCTGGGCAGTTCCTTCCACCTCATGATTCTCATTTGCTCTGACATGCACTGTGAGCTGTAAGGTCTTATATAGACAGGTGTGTGCCTTTCCTAATCAAATCCAATCAGTTTAATTAAACACAGCTGGACTCCAATAAAGAAGCAGAACCATCTGGAGGAGGATCAGAAAGAAATGGACAGGATGTGAGTTAAATATGAATGTCGCTGCAAAGGGTCTGAATACTTCTGACCATCGTGATATTTCAGTTTTTTTTTAACTATAATTGCAAAAATTTCTACATTTCTGTTTTTTTCTGTCAAGATGGGTGCTGAGTGTACATTAAATGAGAAATAAAAATGAACTTTTTGATTTCGGCAAATGGCTGCAATGACACAGAGAGTGAAAAATTTCAAGGGGTCTGAATATTTTCCGTCACACACTGTATAGTGTAATAAATATATTGTCTCTTCAAATTATTAAAATAATTGACTTACTGCTATTATCTGCTCCTCTAACATATATACTGTGTGTGTGTTTACAGTGTTTGAGTCGAGCTTAATATCAGAATATTCTATTACCGATTATTATTATTATCTATTTTTCCCGCTATGAATATTAAAATACGCTGAACCATTTGTCCTGTATCATAGCTACATGTATGACGTTTGCAGCAAAAAATAAAAATAAAAAACGCGTGAAAATCAGTTTTAATATTCAGAGTTAAATGGATTAAATGCGCTGATCAAACAGCGCTGAGTGGAGCAGCGGTGACCCGGACCAAGATGGCGGGGCCGTAATTCTCCGCTGCGCAGCACCCCAAGCGGCCGTCGACTCTTGATTATGTCCTATGACGTCAATATATATTGGCTGCTATAGCGCCGCTGGCACATCTACTCTTCATAATCTATGCTAAAACATTGTCCCATCAGACACCATGGTCACTCCGATGGGCACTTCGCTCTTCAGGCCAGTGAGCCGGTCAAAGTATAACGCTGTGCGGACGCGTTCATAATGATTGGCTGAACAGTACACCACCCCCACGTGGGGTGAGTTTTGTGATTGGCTGAAAGGAGGGAGACATCTGATTGGCTACAGAAACTTCCGTGTTGAAAAAAATGGATTTGTGGATCGACACCACTGCAGGGGAGTCTCAAAAAGATTCAACACACAAAAGCAGTTTGTGAATGCCAGTTATACATTTGTGAACTTTCTTAATTTATTTGTGGATTGTTTTTACTTTTTTACAAAAAGGCAAACGTTTTGTGTGCATCAAAAAATATTTATGTGTTGAGAGACATTTTTGTCATGAATACCAGTATACATTTGTGGAATCTTCTGTGTGCTTTTGTGAATTAATGAGACTGTTCTAGCTCCATAGTTTCGGGGATAAGTACTTGAAAAATTCCTCAGTATTAAAATGACAAACTGCTATGTTGATTATGCCAAAGAGTAAAATCTGGCTTCATTTTCTCAGTGCAGAAACCAACGGGTGGCGTCACAGTAGCTACGTCATCTTTATGCTACAGTCTGCAAAATGTGCTCCTTATTGTGAAAACCTGCCTACTGCTTCCTCACAGGTGGAGTCCTGACTGGTTCCAGGAAACAGATCATGTCTGAGCGTCAGGAGTGGACTGGAAACTTTGTTCTTCTTCAGCGCTTTGAATAAAGTGTAAGTTTGCTTTGTTGCTGCTTTAACTTCAGTAATGTTGCTGTTTGTTCTGCTCTGTCATGTTTCTACATGTTCACTTCTTATTTCACCACAAACTCTGGATCACTGCTGTTTAAACATCCATCAATATGATTATTAGGTTATTGATTCACTGCAATCAGTCAGTATTTATATTAGATTATTGATTGACTTCAGTCAGTTGATCAGCTGCTGATGTTTCTTGTTTCTTCACAATACAAACTGCGTCGTGTCTTTTTATACTTTCGGTTTCTCTGTGAGTCTCTGCAGCTCCCATGACTCCATTCTGCTGGACTGATAGTAGAAGTGCAGCAGCTGATCTTTCTCCAGGAGGATCTGAGTGGATGAATGATGTTTGTTTCCTGTGCAGGTGAAGGGTAGAAGTGTGTGTGAGCTGCTGTGAGTTGAGCATCATGGATGAGTGTGAGGACAGAGAGGAGGGAGTCCCTCCCTCTAAAAGCTCTCTGTGTGGGGAACAGGAGAACCAGAGCAAAGCTCAGAGGTGAGACCACCATCCTCTAACTGTCCAGGACTCTGCTGCATGTCAGAGCTCAGCATCACATCACTGCTGCATCATTATTGACAGGAATCCACCTGGACCTGGACCTGGGCCTGGACCTGGACCTGGACCTGGACCTGGACCTGCATCCAGCTGTGTGTCCTTAAAGAGCGACTGGTCGATGGGTCGCTCCATTGAATTTAAAAATGATCAACCTCCTGCTGCAGAGAAGTAAGCTGTGAAATCAAACTACTGAATGTTGTGTCAAATGTTCTGTCATTGTTCCAAATACATTCCATCATTAAATCACTCTGAAACTCTGCTACAAGGTCATGGCTGAAAAGAAATTAAAATGAAATTCTCTTACTGGTGGGTTTCTTTTTATCTATCAGAATCCATCAGAGACCAGAGTCCTCTGGACCTGGACCTGCATCCAGCTGTGTGTCCTTTAAGAGTGACTGGTCTAAAGATTATCCTCCTGATTTTAAAGGAGAACCAGGTCCTGCTGCAGAGGGGTAAGATGTTCAGAACAAGGTTTCAGAGCTGCTAGTTGATCACAGATTGGCTCCTCATCAAACAGAACAAATGTTTTGAAGAAGTGATGCTAATAACGTGAACATCATCCACAGAGACATTAAAACAGAACCAGGTGGATCACAGCAAGAACTCTGAGTTCACTGAAGTATCAAGAAATAGTTTCACTGGACAAAACTCCAGTTCTGTGATCATAAAAGCCTTGTTAGCCTTTATGTTAGCCTAAATGATAGCTTGTATATTAGCCTATATGCTAGAAGGAACGTTGAACCCCTAAAACAGTCCTGAAAGAGGTTCTACAGGGACGGTTCCTGTAGTGAGAACAAAGATTGATGATGAGTCAAAATGAACAGAAAGTTCCTGCAGTGGAAAACAGACTAATGTTGGAATCTCTAATGAACATCATGGACCTTCAGCTGGTGTTTGTCTCTGTGTGATAAAGTGAGAGTTAACTGTTGATGTTGATCCACAGAGTGGAGCAGCAGAACTCAGAGGTTCCCAGAGCTCAGTCTGTCCAGCAGCATCACCTGGACTCCATATTCATGGTGAGTTCATGGACAACAAGTTGTTCTCCATCTGCTGTGTTCAGGCGTCTCCATGCTGCTCTTTGTAGACCAGTGGGACTGTCAGTGTGTCCAACATGGATCTGATGTTTGGCTCCATGATTTGACTCTGATGGACTCATTGACACATTTCTCTGTTCCAGCTGCTGGAGGACAACATGGTGACTTTTGTGAAGAAGGAGCTGAAGAAGATGCAGAAGGTTGTGAGTCCAGATTACCCAGAATGCTCAGAGAGTCAGAGGGAGGATGAGGAGGAGTTGGAGGGTGATGATGAAGATGAGAGGAGCAGCAGAGAGATGTTTGAGCAGATCACAGTGTTGTTCCTGAGGAGGATGAAGCAGGAGAAGCTGGCTGACCATCTGCAGAGCAGTAAGAGGATTTGTGTAAAGACTGAAGCTGCTGATCAACAGAACATTTACTAAAGTCTCTGAATATCTTCACACAATCAGTCTTTAGGGGACAAACTGTCACCTTCACTTCATTGCTACTTTGGTGCTTTAATATCCAGGTTACTTCTACTTCACTCTTTCTTTCTTGTGTTTTCATTCAGAACTTGCTGCTGCAGTTTGTGGACGTAAACTTAAATGTTCTCTGAAGAAGAAGTTCCAGAGAGTGTTTGAGGGCATCGCTAAAGCAGGACAGAAGACCCTCCTGAATGAGATCTACACAGAGCTGTACATCACAGAGGGAGGGACTGCAGAGGTCAATGATGAACATGAGGTCAGACAGATTGAAGCAGCATCCAGGAAAGCAGACAGAGCAGAAACAAGCATCAGAGCAGAAGACATCTTTAGAGGCTCACCTGGAAGAGATGGACCAATCAGAACAGTGATGACACAGGGAGTGGCTGGCATCGGGAAAACAGTGTTAACACAGAAGTTGACTCTGGACTGGGCTGAAGACAAAAGCAACCAGGACATCCACTTCATGTTTCCATTGACTTTCAGAGAGCTGAATGTGCTGAAAGAGAGAAAGTTCAGTTTGGTGGAACTTGTTCATCACTTCTTCAGTGAAACCAAAGCAGCAGGAATGTGCAGCTTTGAAGACTTCCAGGTTGTGTTGATCTTTGACGGTCTGGATGAGTGTCGCCTTCCTCTGGACTTCCACAACAATGAGGTCCTGACTGATGTTACAGAGTCCACCTCAGTGGATGTGCTGCTGACAAACCTGATCAGGGGGAATCTGCTTCCCTCTGCTCGCCTCTGGATAACCACACGACCTGCAGCAGCCAATCAGATCCCTCCTGACTGTGTGGACATGGTGACGGAGGTCAGAGGGTTCACCGACCCACAGAAGGAGGAGTACTTCAGGAAGAGATCCAGAGATGAGGAGCAGGCCAGCAGCATCATCTCCCACATGAAGACATCACGAAGCCTCCACATCATGTGCCACATCCCAGTGTTCTGCTGGATCACTGCTACAGTTCTGGAGGAGCTGCTGAGAAGCAGAGAGGGAGGAGATCTGCCCAGAACCCTGACTGAGATGTTCATCCACCACCTGGTGGTTCAGACCAAAGTCAAGAAGGTCAAGTATGATGGAGGAGCTGAGACAGATCCACACTGGAGTCCAGACAGCAGGAGGATGATTGAGTCTCTGGGAAAACTGGCTTTGAGCAGCTGCAGAAAGGAAACCTGATCTTCTATGAGTCTGACCTGACAGAGTGTGGCATCGATATGAGAGCAGCCTCAAAGTACTCAGGAGTGTTCACACAGATCTTTAAAGAGGAGAGAGGACTGTACCAGGACAAGGTGTTCTGCTTTGTCCATCTGAGCGTTCAGGAGTTTCTGGCTGCTCTTCATGTCCATCAGACCTTCATCAACTCTGGAATCAATCTGCTGGAAGAACAACAACAAACAACATCTCGTTGGTCTAAACTGTTCCAGAGTAAATCAGCACGTTTCTACCAGAGAGCTGTGGATGAGGCCTTACAGAGTCCAAACGGACACCTGGACTTGTTCCTGCGCTTCCTCCTGGGTCTGTCACTGCCGACCAATCAGAATCTCCTACGAGGCCTGCTGACACAGACAGGAAGTCTCTCACAGACCAATCAGAAAACAGTGGAGTACATCAAGAAGAAGATCAGTGAGAACGTGTCTGCAGAGAGAAGCATCAATCTGTTCCACTGTCTGAATGAACAGAAGGATGTTTCTCTAGTGGAGGAGGTCCAACAGTCCCTGAGATCAGGACGTCTGTCCACAGATAAACTGTCTCCTGCTCAGTGGTCAGCTCTGGTCTTCATCTTACTGTCATCAGAAGAACATCTGGACGTGTTTGACCTGAAGAAATACTCTGCTTCAGAGGAGGCTCTTCTGAGGCTGCTGCCAGTGGTCAAAGCCTCCAAGAAAGTTCTGTAAGTGATTGGAGACTGAAGATACTTTTAATTTTCCTGCTGTTTCATCAGTATAATCTGCTTTTTGTCTCTTCAGACTGAGTGGCTGTAATCTGTCAGAGAGAAGCTGTGGAGCTCTGTCCTCAGTCCTCAGCTCCCAGTCCTCCAGTGTGACAGAGCTGGACCTGACTAACAACAACCTGCAGGATTCAGGAGTGGAGAGTCTTTCTGCTGGACTGGAGAGTCCACACTGTAAACTGGAAGCTCTCAGGTCAGGACTCATCAACCTGTTCAACTCATGACCATTTAAAATGTGTTTTTATTCATGAGGAACAGAACAGCTGAGGTGGGAGGTTTTCTGTATTTCTATGACTCACATCAGTTCTGTTACTGACAGTGGCGTGCACAGATAGACACCAGGTGGTGCTAGAGCACCTGCCCCTTACCCTCAGTATCAAGCAGGTGTCCTCCACATCTCAAAGTTATAAAAAAAAAATGTTAACATTAAACACACAAACACACATGACCCGTGCCGTGACTCTCCCCATCTCGTAACGTGAACACCACCATCCAGGTAACACCTAAATGAATCCAGTGTTTTGTTCATAAGCCTCAGTTGCCACACGGTGCATTTATTACTCCACCAAGGAACGGCAGAGTTATGTAACGATCGGCGTACGTTTGTCTGTGAATCTGTTAATCTGTTTGTCTGTCTGTGTGAAACTTTACTCATAAACGGACTAATGGATTTGGCACAAATGATTAAACTGTGGGCTGTTTCTGAGTCCCGCTACATATTTAGGTCACGTATGAAGCAAACCCCAGACAGACAATGGTGAAGCTCCTGATGGTTCACAAAGTCTTTATTTATGTTCAGCCGTCAGCCCTATTTTGAACATAAATTCACCTTTCTGTCCTTCACTCCTTTCTTGTCTCCATTCCAGCTGCTTCTAAGTTTAAACACATCCTTTACTAGACAGCAACAGTGGAACCGTTTTCTTTCATCTTTGTGTGAATTTTCTGACTTTTCAGCAGCGTCTTCGTCATGTCAAGAAACCTCTTCTGAGAGAAACACTTCCTGTGCCGCTGGAATGGTTACAAAATAAAAGCCCTGACCATTAAAAATACACCTTCAAAATAAAAGCATGGAGGGAACGGTTATTTTAACAGTAGCAAAACAAAGGCTTGCCAAAAGTGATGAACTGATCAACAGACCTCTATAAAAGTCATTTACATGTGATTTGGTATGAATACATAACATGTACATGAATAACACATGCCTGTACTCAGCACAAGGTCATTTTTTATGAAATATTTCATCCATCAGAAATGATCCATCAACTGAGCAGCCTTGGCAGAGTACTGCGCTCTCTGAGTGCTTTTCTAGTTTGTCTCTGTTGTGAAGTAGCCTGTCTCATGTAGCGCTAAACAACCGTGCCTAAATTAGTCAGCTGTCCGCCTGCTTAACAAGCTCGACACTACCCATAATAATAATCAATTAACTGACAAAACGTGACGACGATGACCTCACAACCAGTGTTATTTGGTGAATTGGTACAGCATATGATCAGTATACTATAACTGAATATTTAGTTTGTGTAGGTTTATTATTAGCCTGCAGGTTGAGGCAACACTTGCTGTGACTAATTTGCTAAATGACAAAAAGAAAAAGTAGCTTTCTGCCTTGTTGTAGCCTAATGTCAGGAATCAGTCTTGATGTTTTCGATCTCTTTTAATTTACCAATTTTTAAGGTACAATGTTTTATTGACTCTTTGTCTGTCATTATTAAGATGTTAAAATGAATGCCGTTACGGAAAATGTGTTCCTGATTTTGTTATTTTTTCAAATCTCACACTGTTATATTCAGACAGCCGGTGGTTCTACACGCTGCACAAGGTGCCCTTTTTTTCCACTGAGCACCTGCCCCCCAAAATGTCTGTGCACGCCACTGGTTACTGACCTTTAGCTCTAGTTTCTCTTAATGAGGCCTCTTCCACTACAGGAACTTAACAACCTGGAACCTGCATCACAGAACCAGAACCTGTAAGAACCTGTACAGTCTTGGTTCCAGGTTCTGTTTTAGTTTCCACCATTTTACAAAATAGAATGTTCCAGATAGACGTCAATGAAAAGGAAACACCAGAACAAACCTTTAGTGTTTGATGTTTGTTCGATGACTAAACTCTGCAGTTCAGCTGTTGGACAAGAAGCAGGAAGGAGAAGATGTGGAGAACAATGTTCAAATGTTTGACCACCTGAACAGTCCACCTTCTCACCAGCAGAGATTCTGATTGATCCTGATGACTCTGTGATTCCTGATCACCTGATAGGTGGACTTACTGCTGCTGTATTCTGGACATAGTGGGATGTATTTGTTGTTAAATTCACTGCTGTCTTTTCAACAGGACAGAAAATACTGTACTTAATGTTTTACTTCTTTTCTTGTCTTTGTCTCTTCAGACTGAGTGGCTGTAATCTGTCAGAGAGAAGCTGTGGAGCTCTGTCCTCAGTCCTCAGCTCCCAGTCCTCCAGTGTGACAGAGCTGGACCTGACTAACAACAACCTGCAGGATTCAGGAGTGGAGAGTCTTTCTGCTGGACTGGAGAGTCCACACTGTAAACTGGAAGCTCTCAGGTCAGGACTCACACTTTGAAAGAGAAAGAAAATGAAAGATTGATTCTTTATTTGCTTCAGACGCATCAAATCTGCACCAAAATGTAGGTGAAAGACAAAAAGAAAACAAAGAGTGAGAAACATCCAGCCAAGTGTTGTCCATCAGGTTTGTGTTGTTTTGTGTGTGCAGGCTGTCAGGCTGTCTGGTCACAGAGGAAGGCTGTGCTTCTCTGGCCTCAGCTCTGAGCTTCAAGACCTCAAATCTGAGAGAGCTGGACCTGAGCTACAACCATCCAGGAGACTCAGGAGAGAAGATGCTGAGAGCTAAAGTGGAGGATCCACACTGTAGACTGGAAACTCTCAGGTACAGACAGACAGACACTCTCAGGAAGCTTTTAGCCTACCTTAACACAAAGAGTGGAAGCAGAAGAACACTGTTAGCTCAGCTACACACCATGACTGAAGGGAAGAGGAAACTGTTAGCGTAGCTTAGCACTTGGACATGACAGACAGGGAACCTTTTAGCCTAGCTCCAGGAAACATCAATGAATAAGGTTGATGCTCGAGGTACGGACCCGTTAAGGTCACTGAAGAGCTGGCGCCGGTTAACTACTATTTGCTGCACATTACAGGCAGTTTAAATGAATGACTTTGACGGCGAACATTGTATAATTTAACCAAAAATACACCGTCTCCTCTCACACTTTAGACATTGTAGTTTTTACGCTTTTAGACGCCGTGTCTAAATTGTTTGAAGTCCAGCTCCTATTAATTAGTTTACCGCGTTCAGTGGTGGAAGCGGCTGACGAACTCCATTGCAAATGTTCCCATTTAATTTCGGACGCAAATTTACAAGATAAAATTAAGGATGTCGAATATGAAACAAACACTCGTGAATGGTGAGGAGCAGCTCTTTAATTCGGCATGAATTACAAAAAACCCACAAACTCGATTTACTGTGATATTGTGAGATTTGTTTGTGGTGATGTAACTTAGCCATTCAACAGAGTCCGCTAACATTAAAGTGACTGTGACAGTGTCTGTGTTGACAGACGTAGAAAATACGTCAGGGTTTTGTTTAGGTTGTTAATATGTAATAGTCTGTCGCTACTTTTGAAGGTAAAAAAATACTTGTAGTTTGCTGGCTGTTAGTTCTGCCATTTGTTTTGTTTGCTGTTTGTGCTTTATTAGAACAGGGTGACGTGAATAAAAAGTTTTGCTATTTTTAATAGTCGTGCTGATTATGTGATTTATATGACATTATGCATGATAGAAAAGAGAACAGCAGATGACTGACATGACAGGCTCGGCACGCAGATTCACCTCGAATCACGGAAGCGCCTTCATCACTCGGATTACCAAACCGGCTCATTAATATTTATGTATGTCGGATTACCAGCCAATCACGAGGAGCGTTCATCAGCCAGCTCATTAATATTTATGATAAGGGAAAGTGCCGTATCCGTAGGCCATAGGCTACGGGTACGGGTCCGTATCTGTAGACACTACCAATGAGTAAAGCTGAATAATGAGTGTAAACTGAGCTGGAACGTGACGAGCACAGGACAGGACTTTAGAGATGCTGCATTCAGGTGTCTGTGTCTCCATGTTGGACTGGTCCTTTATCAGTGGAACAGCGTGAGAGCCATGTAACGTCCATGTGTGCTGCTGAAAGAGTCTCTGCTGCTCTGACCGTCCTCCTCCTTTCAGGGTGACGCCTGCTGGAGTCCGATGGTTGACACCAGATCTGAGGAAGTGTAAGTGTGTTTGAATGGATTGATGGAAACAAAGCAGCACATTCAAGCATCTTCAAAGTGTCACATCTCTGAGGTCATCATCAAAGCTTTAATACTGATCACATGATCCATCAATAACTGCAGCTGTGTTGTGTTTGTTCTCTCCATCAGATTCCTGTCAACTCACAGTCGACACAAACACAGTAAACAGAGAACTCAAACTGTCTGACAACAACAGGAAGGTGACATTAGTGGAGGAGGATCAGTGGTATCCTGATCATCCAGACAGGTTTGACTGGTGGCCTCAGCTGCTGTGTGGAACTGGTCTGACTGGTCGCTGTTACTGGGAGGTGGAGTGGAGAGGATGGGTTAAAATATCAGTGAGTTACAGAGGAATCAGAAGGAAAGGAGACAGAGATGACTGTTGGTTTGGATTTAATGATCAGTCCTGGAGTCTGATCTGCTCTGATGATGGTTACTCTGTTATTCACAATAACAGAAAAACATCCATCAGTTCCTCCTCAGACTCTCACAGAGTTTCAGTTTATGTGGACGTTCCTGCTGGAACTCTGTCCTTCTACAGAGTCTCCTCTGACTCTCTGATCCTCCTCCACACCTTCAACACCACATTCACTCAACCTCTCTATCCTGGATTTGGGTTCTGGTTCAGGTCTGGTTCCTCAGTGTTTCTGTGCTGAGTTCAGTCTCCAGAGTCTCCTCCTGTCAGAGAAACAGTGTTGAACAGATAGTTGAGTCTCTCCATGACTCTGTCCCTCACAAACATGTTTTCACATTCATGGATTAAATCTAATCTTCTTCCTCTTCAAAGATGAAGTTGTGATTCTTCCAGGAGCCAAATGTGGTGTTTGCGTCTTTTTCCAGTCAAATGTTGAGAGTGAAAATCAGGATGTGGTGTTTCTCTGACGCTCACTTGAACTAAAAGCGTTTGAGCTGCACAAAGTGTGAAATGAGAGAGGAAGCAGTGAATCTACAAACTGCTGACAGACTTTCACACATTATTGTCCAGAGAAAATCAGGTTTTTGTGCAAACAACTGTGCAAACTGTTTTATAATCTAATATTGTTATTGTATTCATTTGTTCCTTTTTTTCTTTTTAGAACAAACAGACATTTAAAATCTTTTCCTGTAAAAACATCTGATGATTATTTAGCTCACAGAGTTTTAAAACCTTCACAAAGCAAACAGAAATCACACAAACATCCAGTTAACACGACGTGTTTTCATCTGAATATTCTTTCTATTCAGACATTCTAGTTTCTTTTATGCACTTTAGTCTTGAAGCAATGAGGACAAACCTACATTATTATTAAATCTCTCTTTTTATCCAACAGGAAATCTAAATTCTTCCATATATTTTAGACTTTCTCTATAAAAACAGGACAAAAGAAGCTGCAGAACTACAGAAATATGAATGTAAAAGCTGAATCAGTCTGAAAACTAAACACAAAACTAATCTGCAGCGTTTAGTTCTGATAAATAATCAGTTTTTTACAGATTTCTGGTGCTTGGTGGACTGAAGGAACGGCGCCTCCTGCTGGAGTCTCAGCAACAAGAATTAAATCACATGTTCTGAAAATGAGTGAAATGATTCTTAGTTTGAACAGGAATAGAATAAAAGAGCAGGATTTCATGTTTTTTCTCAGTGTGTCGACCTCTTCTACCAACAAAAATCACATTAAAACATGAGAGAAGCAGTTTTTGTGTTTTAAATTCATAAATATTTTGAAGAGAAGGTTCTGAATAAACTGTGGTTAGAAGAAACATTTTAGCCGCTAACGTCCACGATATTAAAGATTACAAACATCTGCATCACCTGTAATGTTAACAAACACACAGATCAATATTTACATATATATTAGAGATGTTAAATATTTATCTCTATATACCGACCAGCCCCCCCTGCCTACCATCCTGCCCTTGGAATGAATAGTTTTGTTGAGCAGCCTTTGAACTGATCTCTGGTCTGTTCTGATGTTGGACTTGTTTGTTCCTCAGAGCTGCATCAGACTGTTCTGGACACTTTGTCTTGTCCTGTTAGTTCACTTCCTCCTGTTTCATCAGTTTCTTTGTTCAGTTTATCCAGTTTCAGGTTGTTTTTTTCTATGTTTCCTCTTTTGAACTTCGTTGTTTGTTTTTGCAGTCGCAGCAGTTTTGTTTGTTTCTGGAATGAGTTTGGTTTATTTTCTCCTCAGTCCAGTTTGAACATTTCTGTATTGATTTAGTTCCTGCTTTGTTTAATAAAGTCCTTTTGAATCCTCGCTAGTGTCCACCAGTTCTGCCCCCATGACGTCTAAATCAAAGGCTCAGAGGACGTGGTGGTGATCTGGTGATTATTAAGGATTGTTTCCACTTCACAGAGCAATGTGTTCAGACTACAGACAGACCCATATGGTTTTTTCAGGGCCGATACCGATTATTAGTCATCAAGGAGGCCGATAACTGATATTTGGAGCCGATATTCATTTGCAGTAAAAGTGAAAATATTGGCGTCAAGGGGGGCGCTGTTGAGCGATGAAAGGATAGGACGCGTCTCGCCATAGCTCCTACAGAATCCGTTTTAAAATGACACTTAAAACTTAAACCTGTGTATATTTAACCCTGAAGTTTGAGAGAATCTGCTAGTACACCACTCCTGCCTTAGGTGCGATAGAGGCCCGTCTGACGCCCCGACTCGGAGTGGAAAGGAGAAGCCGAAGATGAGCGGACAGGACGCAGAAGCTCAACAGGTGCTAGCCACTATAGCTTCACTCCGAACCGAACTGGCGCAAGCTAGGTCAGATATCTGCAACAAAATCGATGAAAAAATTGCCGATGTGAGTAAAACCTTGAGGGAAGAAATAACCACTCTAAGAGAAGAAAGCGACAATGCATTTAATGCCGTTAATGCCCGAGTAGACTCCCAAAGTGAGACATTAAAAAGTTTGGAAGAGTTGGCTAATGCTACTTCAGACATCGTTGTGGAACTCAGAACCCAAGTAAAACAGCTGAACAACCAAGTAGATAAGCTCTCAGAGAAATGCTTGGACTTAGAGGGGCGATCTAAACGTCAGAACCTGAGAATTGCTGGAGTTAAAAGAAGGACAAGAACACGGCCAGAGAACCAGGGACTTTGTGGCACAGCTCCTAACCGACGTGCTGAAGCTCGATGTAAAACCGGTGATCGACCGCACACACAGGGCACTACGAGAGCGTCCCGGAGATAACGACCCGCCACGGCATCTGATTTGCCGAGTGCACTACTGCCATGACCTCGAAGACATCATGCAGAAGATTTCTAAAACCAGAAACCTCCAATTCCATGGCCAGCGCATCCAGATCTTCAGAGATTTTCCACCCGCCGTGGTCAAGTGCCGAGCTGCATTCACCCCAGCCAGGAACCTACTACGAGACAAGCCCGGGGTAAAATTCGGACTCCTTTACCCAGCCAAGCTGAGAGTGACACACGACGGGAACGAGACCACATTCACCAACCCAGAGGAGGCCCGTCTGTATGCAGAACGCCACTTCGGCCGGAGAAACAACTGAGAGTCATCCCATACGTGCAAGGTCTACTCATATATTAACAGTGCTATTTTTCCGTTTACGTTACCTTAATAGAGACTGCTGTGTTTTCTGAGTTAATGACTATCCTACTTAATGGGTAATACAAAATCCCATTGCTAAGCCATACATAGGTTTTTATTAGAAGTTCTGTAGAGCTACTATCAGAAAGGATCAAGAGTTCAACCTCTGCTGGTTGATGGAGTTGAAATTTGTTCTTTGCTCAGAAAGAGCAAAACATACATTGTTAGTAACATTCCAACTACTGTGTTTTGGGGTTTTCCTGTATTTACTTTTATGTATGGGTGAGAGGGGGGTGGGCAAGGGAGAAGGAGGGCTGAGGGAGTGTTACTTAGCTCAAGGTTGCACATATCCTATAGAGAAGTCAGAAGGTTGGAGGGTAAGCCTATCTTCCTGTGAACAGCCTACACAGTCTAATGCTCAGTGAAATACAACAAGGGGAAAGGAGGGAGGATATAACCTTTTGTTCATGGAATGTGAATGGTATTAATGAACCGGTTAAAAGAGGTAAAGTTCTAGCACATCTAAAATCACTGCAAGCTGACATAATTTTCTTACAAGAAACTCATCTAAAAAATAACTCGCACACCAGACTCAGATGTAGGTGGATACAACAAATATACCACTCTAACTTCCCAGTGAAAGCCAGAGGTGCAGCCATCCTGATCCGCAGGGGTGTCCCTTTTAAGCAATTATCCACAATAGTGGATAAAGAGGGGAGATATGTAGTTGTCATAAGGGAGATCTACTCTACCCCAGTTACCTTGCTAAACATCTATGGCCCTAACAATGACGATCCAGAATTGTTCTGAAAGACCCTAAACCTAATACCGAATATCTCTACCACCAATCTGATCATCGGCGGAGATTTTAATTTGGTGTTGGATACCTATTTAGATAGGTCCTCCACCAAGAGGGTTGAACCAACCAAAGCAGGTATGTTTTTGAAATCATATATTGACAATATGAACCTGGTTGATGTTTGGCGAGTCTCCAACACGGCTGGCAGAGAGTTCTCCTTCCACTCTAAGGTGCATAATGTCTATTCCAGGATTAACTTCTTCCTAGTCGATGGCAAATTATTTCCACTTACTTACAATGCAAAATATCACAACATCATTATTTCAGATCATAGTCCAGTCTCTTTCACATTCAGGCCTAGCAAAAACATATCTACACAGAGAAGCTGGAAGTTTAACCCACAACTTATTTCAGATGCTAAGTTCTGTGAATATATAGAACAACATATCAAGTTGTTTCTTGAAACTAATGACAATAAGGACACCCCCTCCACATTATTGTGGGACACACTCAAGGCATATTTGAGGGGCTGCATAATTTCCTACCAATCATCTCGCAGGAAGCAGAACAGGGCTAAACAACTGGAGTTAGAACAAATCCACCAGTTAGACCCTTCCCATCTCTTTACTGGGTAGAGTAAATGTTATTATAATGATCTTCCTCCCCCAGATACTCTACTTTTTTCAAAACCTGCCTGTATATCTCACTAAATCCTTCTTTAGTAAACTGGATTCTATTATTCTTCCTTTTGTATGGAACTATAAAAGGCACAGAATAAAAAAAGAGCACCTTTGCAAACATAGAACAGTTGGAGGGCTGGCATTGCCGGACTTTAGATTATATTACTGGGCGGCTGGAATTCACTCCCTTGCTTACTGGCTCCATGATGACACCTCATCCCATGATAGTCTGGAGATGGAGCGCGAAGACTGTTTACCATACTCCATCAGGGAAGTCATATTATCACCTATACCAATCAACAGAACATGCTATAGATACAATCCAATAATCTCAGACTCAATAAAATTGTGGAAACAATTGAAAAAACATTTCAAACTGAATACATTATCCTCTCTCCTTCCTATAGCAGCAAACCCCTCATTCATCCCCTCTACACTGGACGGGACCTTTAACATCTGGAAGAGAGCAGGGATCAGTAACATTGGTGATCTGTACATTGAAGGGACGTTTGCTTCCTTCCAACAACTTCACGAAAAATTTCACCTGCCAAATAATCAATTCTTCAAATACCTCCAGATCAGAGATTATGTCAGAACACACCTCCCTACCTTTGAGAAGACACAACCAAGCAAGCTAGAACTCTTGATTAAAAGGCTTGCAAACTCATACTACCCCATATCTCAGATATACAAATCTTCACTGAATTTGAACCTTCCTTCTGTTGAGGGCTTAAAATCGGAGTGGGAAAAAGAACTTGCCATCCAGATACCTCAAAATGTGTGGGAAGATAGTTTAGAATACATCCATGAATGTTCCATAAATGCCAGACACTGCTTAATGCAATTTAAAATACTTCATAGGCTGCACCACTCTAAGACTAAACTTCACAGAATATTCCCAGAAGTGTCACCCCTGTGCAATAAATGTAAATCCATGGAAGCTACCCTGTCACACAGCTATGCCCTTTATTTATGCCCTAGATTACAAGATTTCTGGCTTGAAATATTTAGTTTTTTTCTCTTCAGTTCTTGGATCCCAAATTGAACCAGATCCTGTCCTAATTATCTTCGGGAATTCAGAAAAATCTTTCAAACTTACGGTAGCACATCGTCGTCTTCTTGCATATGGCATCATGATTGCAAAAAAAAAAAATTCTTCTGTATTGGAAAAAGAAAGAGGTACCCTCCTTTAAACACTGGCTTTCAGACCTGACAGATACGCTCCACCTGGAGAGAATTAGATTCATTCTCAAAGACAGACCCAGGGACTTTGAAAAAATTTGGCAACCCTTAGTCTCACCCTTAGTCAACCCTTACTCCCCCCCCCTTTTTTTAATTTTTGAATTTTTTTCTTTTTCCTTTTTTATTTATTTATTTATTTTTTGATTGGTATATTTATTTATTTTATTTATTTTTTATTTTTATTATTTTTATTTATTTATTTATTTTTGATTATTTTTTAAATAACTTTTGTCTCCCTTATCATTATCACATATTTCAGGTAACTTGTTATCATTACTGTCACTGCAGTGTTACGATTGACAGTTACCTACTTACTTTAAATTTTCTATTTTCTTAGCACTACTTAATTTTATTTAACTCTATTTATTTTTCAATCACTTCCTTCTTTTTGCCATTATTACTTTTTTCCCATGTCTATTGTTCCTGTTCGAGCATTCTGTAAAAGAAACATGTAAATGTCACACTAAATGACTTATCTGACATGTTTCACAATAAACATATTTTTAAAAAAAAAGAAAGAAAATATTGGTGTCAAAACTTTGATTAATACAAACTCCAACACTTAACTTGGTTTAAATGCCTTTAAGCACATGTTTATTAAACATCTTTTTACATTTGCAACATGTTAAAGGTTGTTTTTTTATCTTAGACAACAGACATCTTGGTTTCAAAATCCTAACAAAGTGCAGGGAGCTCCCAGGCTCAGCAGCATGTCTCAGAAAGTTCAATGAAAAATTCAACAAATAAACAGCTCCCCAAAGTTTTCTACAGTAAATAACATTTTTCAAAATGTCAATAGAACTGAAATGTTATTTTATCTTTCACTGTCTTTGTGTTAAGTTCAAAGTGCAGGGAGTTTCCAGGCTCAGCAGCATCTCTTAGAAAGTTCACTGAAAATTTAAATCAATAAAGAGCTTCCTGAAGTTTTATAAAGTAAATAAAACAACGGTAAATAAAATGTGCACAGAAATGTGAGTCTCAAATCAATGAGTCGTCCCAACTGAGCAGCAGCAGACTGTGGAGCTAAAAGCAGATGTTCAGCGTTCTCTCCAGTCAGACGGCTTCTCCTGCTCTCACAAACTGACAGACTTCACTGAAGACGTTCACTAGGGACTGATGAGGCGCTGCACTAACAAACTTTCTGCTCCTTTCTCTGCTAGCTTGAAGCGTCCCTCATTCTGTCTCCACCACTGGAGTGGCTCTCCTTTCCTCCTGTCCATCACTGGCTCCTGGAGGTACAGATGGAGCTCATCCTCAACCAGCTACTGGCCAGCAGGTCACCAGTGTGGGCTTCCAGCAGAGAACTGAACATCTCATCAACACGGCTGCAGAACCATGTGTGTTCTCTCTGCTGCCTGTTGTGGCTGTTTCCGTCATTCTAGTGTCTCATATCCAGGCTTAAAGTGAAAAATAATCCTCAATCTGAATATTTTTGCTTTTGGCTCGGGGTACAATCCAGCTAACTAATAAGAAATGAAGACATCTGCCTTTGCAAACTCAGACTGCAGATTATAGTAATACCAAAAAAGGCCAGTAGGTGGTGGTAGGTCCCTCTGACTACAACATGGTGCAAACATTGTTTAGCAACCAGTCAGTAAAAGACGTGGAAAAAGGACATTGATTCACCTTTTAACAATATGTGCACTATTTATTCTGAAATACAACTATGTAAACAGTTACAGTGCAAAAAATAAGCTAAATAAATAAAAATATAGTTTATAACAGCAAACTATAGTTCAGTTCAAATAATAACAACAAAACATTAAAGTGCTCTAAGAACTGGTAACTGAAATAATCTGAAATAAATAAGAAAATAGAAAATAAATCAGCAAATATAAATTACTACAGAAAACTACAGTTCAATTAAAAAACATTGATGGTGCTACAAGAACTGGTCAGCGATCTATTTCTTCTTTCTTTCTGACATCTTTTACTTCTTCCGTTAGTGTTGAGGCAACGTTCACTTTTGTGTTTGCAGATGTTGAGTTACTCTGGAAGCATCATCATCAAAAAACCAACAAGCACATTCAGACTGTTGTCCAGCTCTGGCTAGTGGCTTCATCAATATCCAATGAAAACACATTTATTGAGCTTTTCACAAAGACTTTTCTTCAATGCTGCTGCTATGCCATGTGTACTTATGGAACCAATCTGCTGATTTGACACGGACACTTCTGACAAAGCATTTTGATCTTCACACTGTTTTTTACACAGATTAACGAGTGGCTGAGATCTGGTGAACTACAAGTCATGTTCTGCAGTGAACGAGCACGCGTGTTTTTAAATCACAAACCCTGTCAGTCTGATGTCGGTACCTCAGCGATGGATGTTGGTCCCTGTAAACGAGAAAATAAAACCCAAAGTACTGATAAAGTTAAGGTGGAAAGAAATTATGAGCAGAAGTTTATGAAAACTATGATTTAAAGTCCTGCTTTTAATTGAGGATAGATGTGAGTTGAACGTTCTACTGCATCATCACATTTAGCTGACTCATCATTTCCTGTCTCTGTACATCTCCGTACTACATCTGCAGTCAGTGAGGAAGTGGTGAAGGTCTTCAGTCTCTCCTAACAGCTGCTGTTAGATTGAATTCATGCTTTCTAATCAGCACCTCCATTCCCACACAAGCATTGGTGTCAAATGTAGCTTCCTGTGGCCATGAAGTGGCTGCAGTTTTTGCAGTTTTTTGGTCCCATTGGACCATTTATCTGAACAGGCTTTCACCTGTCAACAGGTGTTTCATAGCCCAGATAACTTCAGCTGCTTTCATTCTGACCATTTCCCCAAAGATAATACAAGTTTGTTCTTTTAAATGATTGAATAAAAGTGATAATCTTTCTCTGTTATTCTCCATATTGGTGATAATTGTGGGGCTCTTTGTCAGAATGTTTGGCCACAATCTCAAATTTTGATGAACACAACTTCTACGTGACCAAAGCTGATAATTCAAGTTACGGTGTGTTTATTTATGACCCAGTAGATTTTCTCATATTTCCAGACAACTTCCACCAAATCTATGAAACAACCAAAACACATGATTTGCTTGAATATCTGCAGCTTCAAATAGCAGCAGGATCCATATGAGCAGTGATGCATCCAGAAATGTTTTATAGTGGTAGAAAGATGGGACCACTGAAACTCTGGTTTTGGCAACAAAAACCAAGAATCATGACTGAATTTTAGGAATTCTGTTATGCTGTTGAAAATTCACGTCAATGATTTTCTTTTTCAGATCTTTGCTGAGCTCCTCAGACTTTCCCACTGTAGTGTTTGAGTCTAATGAGTGGATCTAATGGGTTCTATTTAAACTGGATCAGAGGAGTCAGCAGCTGTAGTCGATCGTAATCACTCAGGAGGAGTTAAGATACCATGTCACAAAGAAACTCTGATTAACACAACTTTCTATGTCAACAAAACTGATAATTCAAGTTGCTTTATGTATATTTATGACCCAATAGATTGTCATATTTCCAGAATTTATGAAAGAACCAAAATACACGATTGTTTTTTGCGACAAAGACGTGTTTTAAAATCGAGTTATAGGAGTCACTGGAACCTCATGACTTTTGTGGTGTTCACGGTCTTTACAAGTGTCTGAAAACTCATTTTACTGCACCATAACTGGCTGTAAATAGAAACATTTTCATCACACATGGGCAGAATTTTCAATATTGAAATGATCAATAAACTAAAGATGTTTAAGGTGAATTTTCCCCCTCAAGTACAGCATCTTTTCTTCTTGATTATATTGAACAGGAGTCACTGTAAAAACCACAACTGCACCTGTATCGGATAAACTAAATTACATCAGAATGTGATTTATCAAGTCTTGTGTCCACCTCATTTTCAGCTCATTTCTGGAGGCACCCCGGCTTCTTCTCACATGTTCATGCAGGTAAATGTTCATTTACTCGTTGCTTTTATCACAGAGAGTCGATTGAAGTGTTGAGTTCAAAGTAATTTAGAAACAAATGACAAAGAGTGAAAGTAAACAGAAGTGAGCTGAAGCTAAAGAGCTACTCGGTCTAATGGAATTAAGTGTAATTTGTCAAATGTTGACAGGTTGTTTTTTAAGTGAAATAGAATCATGCAAATGTGGCTCCCTGAACATCTTTATTGTTCATATGATGTCCAGAATTAGTCATTTTTCTCATTTGTTTGGTCCCACCACTATTATTTTTCATTTTAATAGAATTTCCAAGGCCTTGTGTCTCTCCTAAAAACAGGGAAAACTTACCTGCTTCTTCCTCAGTAACTGTAGGGCGATACCCATTTTGGTCAGTAGGAGGCAGTATTGGCTTTGTCATGTCAAAGACTGGTGCTGTTATCTTGGTGTACAAGGAAGTAAACCCTGTCATAACATGAGGAATGAAGACAGCAGCAAAGAGAGCCAATACTAATCAGAAACTGGATCTGTATCTCTTCTGTATTTGCAGAATCTTCATGTGTAATTAAAGTCACTGTCTCCTGGATGGACACTGTCATCATTGTACAAGTGTAACACAAATACTTCACATCTCTTCATCTTGTGGTCCAACATCTTCAGATTAACAGGGAACCTCCTGAACACTGACATTTCAGAATGTTTCCACGTGCAATCCACAGCTCCCAACATTGTTTAACTGCTGACCTCCATGTAGTTCAGCATGGTCTGGATGGAAATGATGGAGGAATTTCATGTTCACATTTGGCCCATCCACACAGATGGAAAGGAGATTCTTTATGTCCAGCAGACACACAATCCCTAAAATAGAAATATTTTACTTCAATTATTTGAAATGAAAAAGAAAAATTGAAAAGGTGACAATCTATTTGATAAATAATTGAAAAGCTACAATAAAAACAGTTTTTGAAGCTTCTAAAAGCAATAAGATTCACTGACAAATGGTGAACTCATCTTGAATCTTTAATTCATCCAAATAACATTCCATGAACAAAAAGTACAGCTATACTTACTTTGAAAAGGTGCAGAAGATCTTCAGTCTTTGAACGTCTCATGAACTGTGATCCTAAATAACGTGACTGGACTCCACCAGCCCCCCAAAATCCAACATGGACATCTCGTTGTTTATTTTTTGTTGACTGGTTGAAACGTTCATCAAACATCAGAACAAATGGTCCTGCATTGTTCACTAAAGAAAGCAGTTCATTTTTAAAGCGTGGGGTAAGTCCAAACTTTAACATGGAGCTAGTTTTGTCCTTTCCACAGGTGAAACATTTGACTATTTCTGAATCCAGAAACATTGCCTGGAACAATCCAGAAATGCATTCATTGGATGTGTATGAGTGGTGCTTCACAGCAGTGTTCAGACACCAGAGCACCTCCACCTGCAGCGTTGCATTCCACCCAAAAGATGCTCGAAGACTGCTCGATTTTCTGACGGTAGCGGCGGCTCTGGTGGGAGTGGTGGTCACTACAGCTGCAGTTGTGCTGTTTGTGGTGGTCGAAGTAGATGCTGAAGACGTTACGCTGCTGGTCACGGGAAAGTAACTAGCCACAGTTAACCGTTGTCTGCCTCTTACAGCCGATTTGTGGCCGTCAGAATGGATGTGAGATTTCACAGCATTGACACCCATTGTACCAAGCTTCATTTTTTTACAAGCACTGCAAAATCTTTCTCCATCGGGACCACCAAGGGGCTGTAGCCATTCTCTGAAGTCCACGTTTTCCAGCTATTTTTGCTGGAATTTGTATTTCCCCATTTCCCAGCTCTCCTCTATCTGGTCCAGCCCGTCACTTTACAAACATCCAGTTTTACAGCAATTGTACCTGATCAGCTGGAATAATTATCACAATGGTTCTACATGTTTACATGGATGTACATGGAGAATCACAATTTGTAATTATATATTATTATGATTTTTTTCTTGAAAATTACAGAAATAATTTTTAACACCACTGATAATAAAATTTAAGGATTTTTAATGTCATTTAAGGCCTTAATGTTCACAAAATCAATTTAATGACTCTTAAACCATGTGAAAGCATCGTTTACTAACAGAATGAGTTCAGAGGCTATAAAGGTGCTGCAGATGACAGCACCACCAGTTCTCTCTTTGCTGAAGCCATGAGTGCAGTTTTCAGGTTTCAGTACAGAATATACCATTTAAACCAATTGTAATTACAATGAGGAGCAACTGTATGATCACTATCACTTTCTGCTGAGTATATCTTTAACCTTCAGTCACATAGGAAGGTGACTCGGCACTTCACTGTGTAAAAGTCTCACAATGTGCTTATTTTAGCGATGCAGGACAGATAAATATTAACTCAAACCATCAAATAAATGCTTTTCAGTATATTACATTCTTCAAAAACAGCATAAAATGTGCGATACACCCAGGGCCGGCCCTAGGTTCACAGGCACCCTAGGCAAAATAGTAATACGGCGCCCCCCCCCCCTTCGAATCCAATACACTTTCCCATAAATCTCTGCGCAGAGATTCAGCAGAGGTGTCTACACTAAAGACCTGCTTTAATTTGTTAACATAATCATAACAATAGGAGCTATATCATGCAAAATCCACTTTTTGTAGGTTTTAACCATGTCATACTGTTATTTCCTCTTCAAAAACACCCCCAAAGTGTTTTTTTTTTTGTCCCCGTTTGTTTGTGCTTTTCCTGTTTCTGCTGCTCAACTAGCAGCCCCCCCAGGTAGGTTGTGTGACTGGCTCCTCCTTCAATCTTAATAATGTGCTCTTTCAGCACAGGATCAAACTGAGCCATTAACTCCACTTCCTTAAGGAAATTTCCATTGTTTGGCTGATTAAGTTGGTCTGTGGAACCCCTGAGTGCAATATTTCTCTCTGCCAGTGACTTAATAATTGCCACAAGTCTGGTGAGAACTTCCCGCCATCTCCTCCTTTCAGCATGTATTATGGCCATCTCAATATTGTCAATTGTTTGACCCTTTTTTGAACGACTTTCAAGTTCTCTCCAGCTTCCCATGTTATTTGTGTGTTCTTTACTGTTTTCATGTGTTTTAAGTATGTCACCACAGTTTTTCCAGTCATCAGTGCCATCCTTGCTAAGTTTAAAAGTCTTCTGTGAGAAGAGCTTGCAGCAGAAACAGTACAAACTATCTTTCTTTTTTGAATACATGAGCCATGACCTTTTGATTTTTTCCCCATTGGTCAACAGTCTGAAGAAATGGCGGTGATGGCAACTTCTTCCATCCTGTTTTTTGGGGAACGAGAAGTCTGACCTTATTACAGGTGGTCCTCGACTAACCAATTCAGTCCTCTCTGAATCAGACAAGTTGGGTGGCCAATCAGCGGGATCAATGGGGGCTGCTGAGATGGGCTCACATACATCTGTTGATGTTGATGGAGCGCCTGTAGGCTGGCGGATTGTATTGAGACTGCTGGTGCTGGGTCCTTCTGTAAGAGATTAAAATACACAAGATGTCAATGACAGGACAAATAAATTTTATTTATTTATTTTTTTACTGTGATTCAAATATTTCTATAAAATGCAGAAAATATATTTGTTTTTCAAAGTATGATAAGTATGCATAATTTGCATTCTGGCATTAAATAAAGATAATGCACACAGTGAGCAACAAACTAAAACACTAAATTGTACCATATTTTTGAAGAACACCAAGATTTTTTTTTTTTACTCTTTCTTTTATTTGCCAACAAATGACCATAACATGATGTATTGATTGTTTAAGTAATTGTGTATGCTTTTCTCACGAGTTTATATATATATATATATATATATATATATATATATATATATATATATATAAAATAGAATGAATGTATATTCCTATATATAATACAAAATGTATAATACTCACCTGGTTCAACCGTTTGAGGTGGTGTCTGAAGAATTACAGTGCTGCTGCTTGGTGCTTCACTGACTGCTCCTGTACAAAGCAAAAACATATAGATCTTTAAGAATTACTTTTTTTCCTCAATTGTTTTTGTGAAAATTATATAATACAAAACATAAAGTGGATGGATTTGATTCAAATCTTATATAAGACGTATAATTACATTGCTACTACTTTGCTATTGTAATGCTCACCAGCATCAACATTTTGAAGTTGTGTCTCAATCACTGCTGTGCTTCTGCTTAATGCTTGAGATGCTGTGTAAAACACCAAATAATAGATTATTGACTTTTTGGTGAGCCAACATAATAACATATATAAGTCATAGACAGTGGAGTATCTCATACCACTCCAACAAAACTATTACATAAACATTAGTAATCCTTTCAACTTACAATGTTCACTGTCACTGTCACTAACAGCCACAGGAGAAGGTAACTGTGAGACCGAGCTTGCTGCCTCTTCTGCAGCAGCTTCTACAGTTGGCCCCTGTCGTGGCTGTAGATATTTTCTCAGAGCATCTGATCAAAAGAAACATGCTTGCACATTACATGAATTTGTGGATTATGCACAAAAGTGACTAAACCAACGAGGTAAAACGTCTGCTCTATTAAATAAACTGGCACAGGCAAGAATGTATGATGTTTCAACAAATAGAGGTAGGTTATAGCACATAATAAGTAGCATTTGACTTAGCTAGCGTTAGCACAATCGTAAATTGACATCCAGATGAAAGGTCGAATTATGTCATTATCCAAAGAATATATACCTCGACTTTGAGCCCGTTTCTCCTCCTCTTCTCTTCTTCGCTTTCTGAAAGCAGCACCCGAAGGCTTGGACAGCCTTTTCATGATAAAAGTTTTATGTTTACAAAAATGACAGCGCTACGACGACGACCATCTCATCAATAAACTGATGGGATGCGCTGCCCATCCCCCACTCACTCACCTTGTAAACTCAACAGCATGCTGTAGTAGCGCGGGGCGCCGCCCCGGCGGCGGCGCCGCAGATCAGATGGAAAAGGATGCATGCGTGACTCACAACTCGCGAGAGTTGTGAGTCATGATTAGTGAAAACGAGTTTTATTTTAAGTTTCACAAAATTTGTAGTTATTTATAGGTTGAGAGACTGAGAGTAAACATAATGGTGCATTAAGAAAGTGAATAAAAAAAAAATTTAAAAAAAAAGGAAAGAAAGACTGAGAGGGAGACTGCCATTTGGCGCCCCCTCACCAGATGGCGCCCTAGGCAACGGTCTAGGCCGCCTATGCCGTGGGCCGGCTCTGGATACACCCTTAATTGCAGCTAGCATGGTCACCTCATGGTATTTCCACAGACACACTCATTAGGAACATGCAGGAACTAGCTTAGCAAGAAGGCGGTTTTGGACAATTGTCTTAAGTGTTTCTTTGATGGTTCTCCAACTTCTAGAGCGGAATTTTAATCAGTTTATATAATTTACTGAATAATTTCTTAGTTTTCGTGCAAGACAAGCAGGTTTTCATTCCTTTTCCTCTCGTTTTCAACCCTCACGGGAGAAACACAAGCAGCGCTTTCCATGAATTAACGATGTTAAGCTCCGTCGAATATTTTAGCACACTACTTCATCTTCTCACCCAAAAACAAAATCCGGTTTTCAAAATAAAACTGACAGTACGTATGAACTTAAGGTGGAAAGAAATAATTATCAGAAATGAATAAAATTTATTATTTAACCCTTATTTAGGCGGGTTACATATATTTAATTGGAAATTCTTAATCAATACTTTATGGAAAAGGAGTGGGATTAAATAAATGTTTACTTCTTCTCACTCATTTTCCAATCTGTAGATCTGGTTCAGAATTTTAAAATATATATTTTTCTTTATGATTTTGTTTTGTATGAATTCATATATCTATATGGAGAATGTTAATTCCTTGTTTTCTTGATGCTTTTCTTTACATGTTCAAAATAAATATCTAATTCCAAAATCACTTCCTGTGGTGTGTTGTCGGCAGTGACGTGGTGCAGTTCATGTTTCCAGCAGCAGAGGGCGACACATCAGCAACAATGAGGGTCCAGCTCCCTCACAGTTCATGTCCATGGAGGTTCCATGAGAGCTCCACTCAGAAGATCAATAAGAATTCCTCACAGCTGATCATCAGCTGATCAGATCAATGACAAACTGGTCTCATGTGACGGAGTTCAAGATGTCTGACGACCTTCAATGATCCTGGAAACTGATCTCAGTCTCCTCTTCAGCTGATGAGTCAACAGCTGCTGAAACAAACATCCCATAATAACAGCTTCCATCCTCACATTCATGTGAGTGGAAGGGATGTGTGGATTTCTCTGGTGCTTCTTACAAAGTTGGATGTTCCTCCTGAGTTCTCCGTCACCAACATGGTTCTGGTTGGTGGACCTTCCAGCATCTCTTCAGGAAGTTGATGGATTCAGTCGGTAGAACAGGGAACACTTCACTGTGTTTGTGCAGCCTACAGAGGGGCTCAGAAAAACACAAACATGTCCACATTTCTAAAGGATGTTTTCTTAGTTCTATGTGGAGAAACTGGTTGAAACTCCAGAACCGTGTTCAGCTTGGATCCGACGATCCAACAATAGTTTAGTTTTTATGGAACAACTTGTCAAAGCTGCTCAACCAGTTAGAAAAGTTCAACACAAATGATTTCACAGTAAAAGTATTCTCCATGTTTAGTTTTGTATCATTGTGACCTGCAGCTACATGTGCTACAGAAAATATCACCAGTTTACTTCTGCTTTAATAGTTTCACTTCATGTGGCTCAAAGGTGGAACTTTGACTTCATTTCTTTTTAGATTTAAACTCACCCACAGTCAGAAAAAACATTAAAAATCTACAAAAATGACCCGTCAACCCACTTTCTGACTGTTTTTTACACATTAACATTGGATTCAGTGTTCTTATTATTATTATTATTATTACAGATAAAAATCTGAAATGTTGTTTTTGTACAGCCAGACTTCATCCTGATTTCAGTGGTTACTGTTCCTGTGATGAAATTAGAACTTCCTTCATCTTGTGTCTGACGGAGAAGAATAAAGGGCTGTGGGTAAAAATCCTGACTCTGAGTTCTTCACTTCCTCATCCTCTGTCTCAGATTCCTCCACTACTTCATCAGTGTCTTTATTCAGACAAACCGTCCACTTGTGTCTTCACCCTATTGAGAATCTCCAATGTTGGACAGTAGATGAAATAATGTGAGAGTCTGAAGCCAGACATGATGGATAAAGTCAGAGACAAACAGACTCCTGATCAGCTCCTTCATCAACATGTGAATGTGTGCAGGATGAGTGTAGAAATAAAGGACAGAGTGAGGCTGTGGTCAGAGAGGAGGAGCTTCCTTAGTCCTCAGCTGTTTCCAGGAAGCTGCTGCAGCTTCATCATGTCTCATATTAACGTCATGTAAAGGTGCAGCAGCTGATCTTTGCTCTTTGTGTCTCAGAGTGACGGCAGCCTGCAGACACAGAGGAGGATTTTCTCTCAGACCTGGTCCACACAGCAGAGAGCTGCAGAGGAAGAAGCTGAGTGAGTGGAACTTTGGTTCTCTTTGATTCAGACGCAAAATGATTCAACCTGAAGGAAATTCTTGTTGAGAAAACAAAAACAGTAAAGCTGAAGTTCCTCCATGAGCTCAGATCCTGCTTGGTGGTCCAGACCTCCAAGGGGGAGTGTGAAAATTGCAGAACACCGGTCCATTTTAGCAAGCCACCTGCTGTCCCGCTGCTAGCTTCAGGATGGTGACATTGTTTTCTCCACCAGCACACCTCAAAGAGCAGTGTTCGATGCCGCTATTATTATACAATAGAGCCGTTTTAATGAGAAGCTCGGACGCTGTTGTATGTATTGAATGATATTTTATTCCAACAGTGGTCAAAAAATAAATAAAAGAAATCCCATTTAAAAAAACCTGTTAAAAGAGTGCACGCCCTTATGCAACGCTCCTCGGAAAAACAGCGAATGCACCCGTATACAAACAGGGATAATGTGATTGGTCAAAGCTCGCCGGCCTTCTATTGGTTGACAGCGTTGATACACAGAAAATCCGAGACCAGAGCAGAGATCCGTGAGCAGAAGTTCCATGAGAGCAAGAGAAAGTTTGAGTTTGAGCGCAGGAAATCTGCGCGAGCAGCATCATAACCGAGTGGGAGGACACAGTTTGAGCACGCGCAGAGCAAATTTGAGCGCGAGAGCAGAGTTCTGAGAGACAATATCACAAAATCTGAGAATGAAATCGATAAATGCTGCCCTCAAATCAATTTAAAATGCTCTTGAATTATGATAGGAAGTTTATTCCATATGGGTGGGAGCAATGATTCTAAAGATGTGAGGGGACTAGTATTTTGTAGTTGTAGTTTTTTAGTTTTCCATTCCATTGTAGTACAGTACTCTGTTGTTTCCCTTCAAAATATACTTCAAGCTACTTTCTGTACATTTCTGCTACTTTCTTAGGATACAGAAGTACCAGGCTGTGGGGCATGCCTTGATAATAACCCTAGGAAAAGAGTTTATTTGACCATCAAGGGAACTAAGAAAACAGACTTTCTGTAGGGTCAGTTGGGGGCGCTCTTTCCAAAAACGCAACGTTTGCCAGTGTAAAGTAGCACATTAACCCTCGACAGGCCAACAACAACAAAAAAACGTTTTAATGATTTTATATCATGTAAAAATGGCAGGTTTGCTCAAAACACAGTCACTACTGTGTATTTTGGGGTGAGAGCTTCCAGACAAAGTTCTTTTTGCCTCCTAAAAGTAGACATTAACTCATTTCAGACTAAAACATGAGCACCAATGCAGTTTAACACAACTTTAATCAACAGATTTAAGCCTGAAATGGAGAGATGATGCCCACATTACAAACATACCAAAAAACTTACTGCAAATCCCTAAGAGGAAATAGATTATTCATTATTGATGTTCATTAGTCGTCATTTCAAACAGAACACACAGATGCTGGTTTGTTTAGTCCAAGACACCAAAACATGCAGTCAGTTCATCTTAGTTTTCATGTTCATGCAGCATGTGCTCATGCTGAGTCTGAGTCTGACAGATGAACTCACTCAAGCTTCATCATCCTCATCTTCAGTGTCAGTATCCATATCGTAGGCATTTGTGGATTCCATCTCATCGTTATCTTCTACATTTTCACAGTTCAAACCCTGGCACAGTTCTGAGCATCTGAGGTTGTTGGCATGACACGCACACTGACATGAGTGCAGCCAGACTTTTTACAAGAGCATGAGACAGTCTGAAGAATAGAGTCAGGAGTTATGGGAAGAGTATTCCATATGAATGGAGTCCAGTTTTTTCCAGCTCTCCCCAGTTGTTTGAACACGTTCAGTGGTGGACCCTCATCTGTTTCACCTGTACACCAGGCTAAAGAACTGAACAGAACCCAGGAACAGCCTTTGAAACTGCCTTATCATCAAGATCCTTTTCAGATGGAGGCCAGTTCTGAACAGAAGGACTATCTGACAGTGCCCTCTTCAACAAATGGCTGCCAGTGTCCGTTTCAGTAGTTTCTGGCTCTGTTTCAGAACTTTTGGAAGCATCAGGACATGCACAGTGACATAAGACCTGAGGAGTCCATTCTGTTTCACTCAACACGAGCTCACAAGTTCTTTTTTCGTGGCTTCACAAAGACTGGTTGTGGAAACCTGCACACTAGATGCCTTTTCAGCTGACCATTAGCATAGCTAAAGTCTCTGGAGTCCTTCTTAATCAGTGATACAAACATTTTGGTCAGTGTATCCATTCTGAAGACCTCATTTGCATGTAGAAGTTTTGGAATGATTTCTGTGTCACAAAACTCATTAAAACTGTCAGTTTCTCTTGTCTCACACTCTTCCAAGTTACCTTTGTCCAACTGTCCCCTAATGCCTTTGGTATATGTCCTATAGCAGCTACTGTGATAATTTGCTTCTTTTGCTATCAGATCTACAAAATCAATTCTCAACAATTGAAGATGGTCCTTTTTTGTTTCTGCTGTTTTTAGCAGATCTGCAGTATTAAAGGTTTCACACTGAAACAACCGTTCCTTTTTCTGTTTTTTCAAATGGGATTCTCAGATGTATTGTTCTTTGTTACACATCAGACAGTTCAGGGAAAAAGTCCTTGTGGTAACCCTCCTTGGCAGCATCCTTTGAGCACGTGTATTTTGGCCTTGGTTCACAGGTTGATGAATCAAAACTATCTTCAAGTTCAGACTTCTGGCTTTCTACTTTCTTCTGAACCCTTTTCAGACTTGGGACTATGGTTTTCTTCTTTGTATATTTCATTTAGCGAGCACAGTGATCCCCATACCCATTGTCTGCCAGCAACCAAAGCATGCTCATGAGGGGCCAACATCAGATGTACTACTGACAGTAGGCCTACATTCCTTTGTTCTGCTGTATGTCTGTGCCTGCTCAATGCTACTGCCATCACAATCAGTGCCCTGTGCTACATATTTTTGGCATTTACCTACTAAATCCACGTCTGTGCTGTTGTGCTGTTTTACACACATTAGATGAGTCATGTGGGTAATCCCCAGGTATCTGAGCCATCCTATTGGCTAAGAGGCTGTGCAGAGAAATATTCAAATCACAGTTGACTTGATCTGGATGTGATACTTAGGCGTCCATTACTAATCAGTGCATTAGTGCATATTGTTGTTTAAACAGATAAACTCTAACACCTGAATGAAAATTGTGTCGTTCCCTGATGGGTCAGCAAAACCTGAATATTTTTTCAGCATGCCCCATGGCCTATACTATCTCTGGTTAAACAAATACTGTTTACACGTTTAGCAGCAACAATAGTGATGATAAACCTCTACTTTAGTAAAGAAAACAGTCATAAAAACGAGTGGTGTCCACTGATTAAATCCAGTCTTTCTGCCCTCTGAAGAGGGAAAAACATTCACAAAGTGTGTGACGGATGATAAGTTGTTTCTTCATGTAAAACTGATTTCTGGTTGAAATTTCAATGAAGCTGCTCTATTTTAGAGGCTCAGTGTCGCCAAGTTGTTCTTGACCCTGAGGACGAGGAGAGAGCACAGGATCTGAAGAAACATGAGGGTTAAATAATGCAGCAGAAACGAGCACAGGTCACACTGTTACTTTCACATTAATGTTGTCTAGTTTAGCATTTTTTTGTGTAATAAATGCATTATTATTATTATTATTATTCTTGTTTAGCCACAAGCAGCTACATGAGGACAAAACTAAAGAAAGGGGATCAAGTTCAGTTCCTGCACTTCTGAATATTGTTTTTATTAAATATATAGTTTATTTTATGTAATTAAAGTGAGGAAAAAAAGGAAGAATCAAGCAACAAGGAAGCAGTATTACATACGTTACTACTCAGTAGACTCTGAATTTTTAATTAATACGAGTAATTCTCCTCGTTGGTGCATTTTGTAAGTTTTATCAAAAAAATCTAATTTTTTTTTTTGCTATATTCAAAAAAATAGAAATAAAGAGCTAACATCAACATGTAGTCCTTATGTATCAGGTAATGATGGAAATTCCACTTTTTTAGAGATCAGATCTTTTTGTTGCTGAAATGAATTTATGACCAAATTATGTGTTTTGTGTAAAATGAATTAGTCATGTAAAAACATACATCATATGAAATGTTTATTATTTTAATGACTTTATTTAAATCCTTATCAAACTGCTACAACAAATATTTTAAATATAATATTATAAGATACAAAAACAAAGACTGATCTGAACAGACAACAAGGTCAAAAATTTCTATTTACAGTCAAACATCAATAAAACATAAATTAAGAAGTACAAAAGAAAAAGCTGCATCCAGCTCACAGTTGTGTCTTTAGTGAAGATTGACATTAAAAAAAAATCCACATGGCTCAACTTTGAAGGGTTGATCCTGTTTCTCCTTTCTGTTCTGATCTGCTTTGTTTTGGAGAAGATTCTCTCTGAGGGGACGGATGTTGCTGCAACACACAGTCTACATGTCAGCACATGTGAAGACGTGGAAAGACAACATTTTTAACGCGCTCATATGGTGAGTTTGAACACGTTTTTAGAAAGAAGTGCAACACCGCTGCAGCTGCAAAAGAGAGAGAGACGGCGTGGAGAACAGCCCGGATCAATGCGTAAGTTTAAATGTAGTCCTTTGTAATCGTAATAATATTACAGGGAATAACTGTCTGAATGGTAGAATATGAAGTTATTTCATTTAGGTGGAATCTCGATGGGGCAGCAGCTTAAGATGAAATATAAAAACACTGTTCAAACAGGTCAGACCTCAGCATTATCTCATGGAGGTACTTCATGTTGATCATGTTTTACATTGTAAAGTAGCCTAAATATTAAGTGGCTGTTTGACTGTGCAGTTGTTTTATCCACACACAGCCTAAATGTCTGCATCCATATCATGTCCTGTTAAATTATTAAGCCTATTTAAACTAACATAGACTTCTGCTGAGCCAACAGAAAGAAAGCAGATGCCTGTAAAACGGTGGAATAAAAGGTCATGGATGCATATATATATATATATATATATATATATCGTTTTTCCTCGTATTGAAATATGTATGGAGAGAATTTTGTTTCTTCAATCAAAAAAGGTTTTGCAACCAAAAAAGAGAGTTGAGACCAAAAAACATAAAGTTGAGATCAAAACAGAACAGGTTGCAAATGAAAATATAATAATTTGAGAACATATTGACTTAACTTTAATCAAAACTAATATTTTTTGCTTGCAAGTTCAAAAGTTTTGGTTGTGAATCTGACTGAACCAAATGGGCGGGGTTAGGGTTAGGGTTAACGCTAGTGGACGAGACAAGAGTTCCTATTGGTCGGTTTGACCTTGCTCCACCGCGAGTCATCGCCGCTCCCCTCTGTGCTGTTGCTGGTTGCTTCCACGCTAGGTAAGTTGGTAGCCGGTTGCGCACAAATTAATTATGCTAAATATTTTAGGCTACAACCGGTGTTCAAGACTAACTGGTGTTCCGATCAACTGGTGACAGCAGGGTTTCTGAGACCAGGGGAGCCACCAGGGAGTTTGGGCCCCATGAAAAGAAATTTTACTGGGCCCCTGTAGCGCCGGACATAAGGCTGGTGAAAATATTTTGTGCTGTTTACATAAAACTAGGGCTGCACGATTATGGACAAAATGATAATCACGATTATTTTGATCAATATTGTAATCACGATTATTAATCATGATTGTTTATCATGTTAGGGAAAATATCTGTCTTTTTATTGCAGTACTTTTAAGTGAGCAATATATAAAGCATTTTCAGTGCAAAATGAAACTTTAAATAAGAATAAATGATAAATAATAGTAAAATAAAATTTGCCCAAGAATTTAAAATTTACCAAGTGCTAACTGAAAAAAAGTGCTATTCAGAGTGCAATCACAAAGTGCAACTCAATGGAAACAATTACACTTTGGAGAAATAACTGCGTGAGGGGACCACATATTTATTGTCCTGTGTTTTGACTATTTTTCTGAAGCCCTCGTTGCTCACTGTATTTACTGGACACATGTCTTTGGCCAAATTAAATGATATTGCGTCCGTTATCTCTGTGTGTCTTTGGGAGGTAGCTGGATACGGTGTTGCCCGATGCAGGGTCGCTGTAATGGTTGTCTGGGTTGCCGCTGGACACGGACGGGGATTTTGTGAATTAACGTTAGCTTTAGCCTTCATGCATTCCTCGTATTTGTGTTTGTGATGTTTTTTCAGATGGTTAAACAGATTAGTTGTGTTACTGTGCGGGGCAGACACAACTCTGCTGCACTCTTTACATATGACTTGTTCTTGTTTAATGTCACTTGCCCTGAATCGGAAACAAGGCCAGACGATGGATGCTGATCCGTTTGGAGGCACTCGCTCCTCACCATGATGCTGCTCGTCTCCAAATGCTGCTGTACTTTCTTCTCTCGACATGACTCGCTCTCATCAGCCCAGTCCACTGAGTGATTTGAGGCTGCCGCTGCAGGGGGCGCTCGCTTGTTATTTAGGCAGCTTAATGAAGCCTGAACCATGTGTGCGCCTCCTGGTGGTTGGCTGACTACTGGTTGACAAGGCGCTTGATAAGATATGCACCAGAGCCCACATTTTAAATGTAAATATCGCCAACGATCAGGTTAATTTAATTGTGGCAGCCAAAATCGTGATCGCGATCAAAATTCGATTAATTGTGCAGCCCTACATAAAACTGTACATTTTAATGATATTTTTGACTATTATTTCCCATATTTGTGAAAAGGACAATGTGACAGTTACTTGGTAGGGGAAGCATTGAACACTCTGAATACTCTGAATACAATGTTTCATTTATTTACTGCAAGACTGATTCTCATTCTTTAGCATAAAATTTCCCCAAATTAAATTACATACCTGAATAATACAAAACTTGAACATAAAATAACCTCTTCCATTAAATAAATTGCAATTATCAACTGTGAAGAAACAGATAAAATAAAAAATAAATAAATAAATAAAATACAAAAAGCCAACTGCCTTTTATGATTTCTCATCACCATCTATAGAATCATACAACAAGCACAATAATAAAATCAGCTGGAGATGTTAAACTAAGTAAACAAAGGAGGTCCATTCATAAAGAAACAACATAACAGGCCAGATACAACCTTGCTCAGCCGAGCTTCCTCTTGCACACATATTTACAATACATATTTACAACTGGGCCTTGCTCAACCTTTCTAACCAAGAGCCCAACGCCGAGCCTTCTCAGTAGCAAAATCATTGATCAGGTCTTTGAAGTCTAGATTTCGAACCAACTGACATTCGATGGACAGCATGGCAAGACTGCAGAGCCTTTCCTGTGACATTTTGGACCTAAAGTAGTTTTTTTTAATCATTTTTAGCTTGCTGAAAGCTCTCTCACCACCTGCAACACTAACTGGCAGTGTGCAAAATATACGCAAAGCAATACACACTTCTCCAAAGATGCTTTGAGCTGCAGCTTACAAATAGCATTCAGGAGTCCAAGAGGGGACAAGTTAGGGAGGAAACTGGAAGCGCATACACTGTTAAGGTGTCTTACTTCATTTTCAAAATCAGGTGTAAGATCACCAGAATACTTTGTGATCAATGGTTGGCACAGAGAAGACATTTTGTCCTCACTAATCTGCCCAACTTTCAGAACAGCAGAAAATTTATTCACAATATTTGCTGTGGTCTGGAACCTAGTTCCCAAGTCACTTATGATCCTGTCCATAGCAGTAAAAAAACACAGTGTTCAGAAACACAGTTTCTGCACTCTCCTGAGATCTCTCCTCTTCAGAGGTCTCATCATGGAATCTTTGCCTTTTCTTCTGGCGGCTGCAGTTGCTCACCTCCTTCCTCAGTTGTGGGTACTGGGGCTTGTTCAGGGGTGGGGGGCTCACAGGCCTCATAGATGATGCTGCTGCTGCTGCTGCTGCTGCTGCTGCACTTGACGTGTCTGTTCAAACATGCATCATTTTGACACGGGGGGAGGGGGGGGCCGATTAAATATGGTCAGCTTGCTAAATGTGAACAGTGAAATATAAAATTCCAGAGTTTTCTTCAAAAATATGAGCTAATATGGGGAGAAAAGTGAGCTAGCTTAAAAATCACAAAGTTAAGATAGAGTAGAAATGACAACAGGCGAATGTTCCAGAACTTTCCACCACATGAACCAAACCCACCTTGTTTTTTGGAAAAACTGGGTAACATATTGCCGGCCCTTGGCCTCTCTCTCCTGCCTTATCTTTATTTCTTTTCGTTTCTGACTACCTGACTTCTGAGGCATACTGTCGTCACCCTACTCAGTCTGACTGAAGCACCGCGGCGCGCAGCAGTTCAGTTGATTCAGTAGGACTGAACCATTTTACGTAAAAAGGGAGGGGGGCCCTTGAGAAATGTTTCCAAAACAAATAAACTCAGTGTTACCAGCGCATTGTAAATAATATTTATTTGTGATTATAAATTAACAAGATAGTGCCATATTCATTTTGTCAGGATTATAATTTTAACAGGGGCCTTTCTGGGCGCCTGTTAATGATGGGCCCCTAGAATCCTCCCCCCCCCCCTTTTCGGCGCCCCTGGCTGGACACTCACCATGAATCTGTGCCACGGTCTTGAGGGACGGCTCCATGCTATAGTATTATGGGTGGTATGAGGAAGGCAAACAGAGGACACGTTAGGTGTATGTTAACCAGTGTTTACTAATGTCTCAGTGGGGACTACATAGATTGACACACAGTCATGTGTTACATTAATACAGGTCCGGGTCGCACTGTGTTCACATAGTTCCTATATATTTTTATGCATATCACTACATCCCACCTGTTTAGCTGGAGTGCCCCTCACTTCGAATGATGACAATTATAAAAAGTTCTGCAAACCTATTGTGCAAAGCTTTAACATGCACTACATTACTTGGTTTCTTTAATAACATAACATCACCATGTGGTAGAAATGTAATAGTTATGAAGATAACACTTTTTTTCCCTAGTAGTGCTCGCTTTGTGCATATGAAAAATAACATATATAACTTAATGAACAGAGTCCTCCATGGATGCCACAACTTTGAACTGTATGTTGTTCTGATTCTAAACATAGTCTTTGTAGTGAGCTGGTTTGGTTATAGCCCTTCCATATCTTGTGCGCACTGGTTCCGGACCCTTAGCATCCTCTGTGTTGGTGTGTGTTTCACAGGGTTTTATAGAGGATGTTCCTGTTGGTTCACTGTCACTCCTGTGAGTTTCCTCTTGAACTTGTGGCTCGGCAAAGCGAATCTTCTTTGTGCTTTTCTCCATATGTGGGTTGTACAGTTCACGCAGATGGCTCCTGCAACGTCTGATTTTGTTGCCATTTGTGTTTGTACAATGTAGCTCCTTGGCTCATTGCACTTTTTCATGACGATTGCTGGATGCCATGTCCCTCTGTCTTTGTTTAACACTGTCACGTGCTGTCCGGGACAGAGTGGGGATAGTTCTCTGCGACTACTGCGATCATGGTGTTCTTTCATGTCTGCAGTTCTCTGTTGTAGGTGGAGTCGGTGTTCCTCTTTACCTGGGTCTCCTCGACTCGGCAACAAGGTTGTTTCTGGTCTACCAAACATCAGTTCGGCAGGTGAAGGTAGTTTACTGTCAATGGGAGTTGCTCTGACCTGCAGTAAAGCTACCTGTAGATCACCACCTGTTTTCAGGGTTTTCTTGACAATTGATTTTGTGTGTCTCACATGCCTCTCGATGAATCCGTTGCTTTTTGGGTAATGGGGTGAGCTTGTGATATGTCTGATTCCCCATTTTGTTATGAAGTTTTGGAATGTTTGCCCTGTGTATTGTGGTCCGTTGTCTGTCAGTATCTCCTCAGGGCATCCGAATAGAGACATGTACATTTGCATTTTCTGTGTGATTGCATGGCTAGAGACAGGCATGGGCAGTTCATCCAAAACTGGGAATTTGGAATATCTGTCCACAGTCAATAGGAACTGTCGTCCATTAATCTCAAACAGATCAGAAGCTAGTGACTGCCAGGGTTTAGATGGTACGTTGTGTGGGTTTAGAGGTTCTTTTGGGTTTGCATCCTGATACTCCACACACACACTGCAAGATCTGCACACTCGCTCAATGTCATCATTTATGTGTGTCCAATAAACACTCTCTCTTGCAAGGCGGCGAGTTTTCTCTATGCCCTGATGGCCAACATGAAGCTGTTTTAGTATATCTTCAGTCATGGAGTCTGGAATGAGCACCTGTCTGCCTTTGAATATGACTCCTGCTTCCATTGCCAGTTCATCTCTAAAAGACCAATAAGCATGCAGGCCTTTTGGCAGATCTTTGATGCTGTCTGGCCATCCTTGGTGGATCAGCTCTTTCAGTGCATTGAGTTTGAGGTCTTTGGCAGTTTCTGTTCGGAGAGCATCCTGTTTTTCAGAGGAGAAGTTTATTATTGCTACAGTATGCAACTCTGGATCCTCGATCTCTATGGCTACTCCGTCGATGCGCTCATCTAGCTCGATGTCGCCGTGGTTTTCGGGGTTTGGTAACCGACTGAGAGTATCCGCAAGGATCATTTGGGTTCCCGGCCTGTACATGACTTCATAGTTGTATCCTTGTGTCTTTATCAGCATTCGCTGGAGCCGTGGTGGTGCAGCATGCAGTGGTTTTGCGCATATGGTGACAAGTGGTTTGTGATCTGTTATCACAAGGAATGACTTCCCATACAGGTAGGTGTGGTATCGCTGCATTCCATACACAATGGCAAGCATTTCTCGCTCTATGTTGCTATATCTGGATTGACATTCAGTTAGTGTTTTAGAGCCAAAAGCAATGGGTCTGTTGTTCTGCACCAAGGCTGTGCCCAGTCCTTTCTGTGATGCATCTACCTCAAGGGTTAAGGGTGTGTTTGGGTCATAGTATTTCAGACAGTCATCTTCTGTAATTGTTGACTTCAGATCCTCAAAGCACTTTTGATGGTCAGTGTCCCATGTCCATGGTACATCACTTTTTAGCAACCCCCTCAATGTGTGTGCTTTGTCTGCAAACTTTGGTATGTAGGGTGATAGGTAGGTTAACATTCCCATGAATCTGTGCAGATCGTCTTTGTTTTGGGGTGTTGGCATTCTTTGTATGTCCCTGATCTTGGCTGGGTCTGGTCTAATGCCTTTGTCTGTGTACAGATTGCCAAAGAATGAGATGCTTCTCTGTTTTATTGTGCATTTGTCACTGTTGAACACTACACCTGCTTCAGCTGCTCATTCCATCAGACTGATCAGGTTTCTGTCGTGCTCTTCCTCGTTTTCTCCAAAAACTGCTATGTCATTGGCTATGCTGACAACACCTCTGAGCCCCTTAAGGATCTGGTCCATCTTAGCCCGGAAGAGGTCTTGAGAGACACTTAGTCCAAATGGCAGACGTTTCCAGCAGTATCTGCCGAATGGAGTTCGAAATGTTGTTAGCAGTTGTGAGTCTTCATCAAGGTGTATTGACCAATAACCTGCTTTTGCGTCAAGTTTGCTGAACATTTTTGCATTTGCAAACATCGGATTCAGTTCTTCCACTGTTGGAATCTTGTGTGGGCATCTCTTAAGGCTGGCATTTAGCTTTTGAGGGTCTAAGCATACGCGCAGGGATCCATCTTTTTCGTGCTGTATGCAAGACTGGAGCACCAGTCCGTGTGCTCTTCTACCTTTCGTATCACACCTTGTTCGACTAGTGTATTCAGTTCCCTCTGTAATTTGTCTTTGATGTGGATGCTGCATTTCCGTGGTGGATCAATGAATGGTTCAGCATCTTCTTTCAGTATGAGTTTAGCCATTCCGCTGAAATTCCCAATTTTATCAAACTGGTCTGGATATGCTTTCTTAAGGTCTGCACTTGTTGATATGCTTTTGGGGGTCTTTGCTTTCTTTTCTTGTTCTTTTTCCTCACTGGCTTTCCCTTTCTCAGTTATTGTATCCACATTGACAGTTACAAGGTTTAATAGTTCACTTGTGGGAAGCCCAACTATGGCTGGACCTGGCACATCCACAACGTAGAATTTGGCTTTTATCCACTTAGAGTCCTTAAACTGACATGGGATGTCAATTGTGCCCAGGCAGGTGATTTGGTGTAAACTGTATGCAGATATTCTTTTGTAGTTTCTTTTTAGTCTTTTCTGGGTACATGCATTTTCACCATACATCTGTTTGAAAGTGCGTAGTGGGAGTGCGTTGCCTGATGCGCCTGTATCAACCTTGATACGTAGTGTGTGTCCATGGTCTGGTAGGCCAGGTGGTTTCACATTCAAGATTGTGTACACCTCCTCTCTGGGTGGCGTGCTGTCTATGCTGTGCATGCACTTTTCGCTGATAGTGATGGAATGGAACTGTTTTTGGTATGTGTATTCCTCCACAGTTTCACTGCTGTCGATGGCATCAACATGGGACTCCCTCTGTCGTTTGTAGTCATTTTTGGAGGTCTGTCTGTGCTGTTTGTTTTGTGGTAGGCGAGACTTACTTCTCCGGCCTCGACTGAAGTGCTGTCTCTGTCGTCTGGTCTTTTTACAGCATTTCGCCCAGTGACCTTTAGTACCACAAGCAGAGCATTCATCATTATTTGCAGGGCATTGTCGTGGTTTGTGATTGGTGCCACAGTTTTGGCACGCGCGCCCTCTATCCACAACATGAATTTTCTCACTGTGTGTCTTGCCAAGTTTGTGTAGCTGTTCATTGCCTGCTGACAGGGCTTCATATCTTCGTCCTTCAGCAAGTACCTCAGCCAAGGAATAGCCTTGAGGTTTGCTGTACAGATCATTTCTCAAAGCATCATGGGGTGTGCTTGCAATAATGAGCTCGATTAGACGTTCATTAAGCTCTGCATCGGTAAACTGTCATTTTTGTGCTAATGTTCTGGCTCTGGTCACAAAGTCATCAATGCTCTCATCTGGTTTTTGTCGATATTGCATTAAGTGTAGTCTATGGATTCTAAAGTTCACGTTTAATTTTAACTGACCCTCGAAGTAATCCCATAGTTTGCCAGGTACCTTCTTCTCATCCTCGCTGAGACCGCTCGCATTTAGCCTTTTGAGTCCTTCATCTCCAATGCCACGGCATATTTTCCTTGCTTGTTTACCTGCATCAACTATTTCTTCATCTTCCAAGTAAAGAGACATTTTTTGTTTAAACAGTGAAATAGCCTCACTCAGATCCGGGTCGGACCAGTTCATCGTTGGAAGATGTGATGCCATTACGTCTTCGGTTTCTCTTCACTCTGTGCCGGTTGCCGTCAGTTAGCTTTAGCGCTGTTAGCACTGCTCCGGTTTGCACCTACTTGAGTGGCGACAGTAATTATCCTCGGACAATCTTGTTCATCTATCGTCACGTTTCATAGGTTTTCCCTTATCGCTGCCACCATGTAGTATTATGGGTGGTATGAGGAAGGCAAACAGAGGACACGTTAGGTGTATGTTAACCAGTGTTTACTAACGTCTCAGTGGGGACTACATAGATTGACACACAGTCACGTGTTACATCAATACAGGTCCGGGTCGCACTGTGTTCACATAGTTCCTATATATTTTTATGCATATCACTACACATGCAGCCATCTCTGCTTTTTTTCCCTTTTTGTCTGGTCCCTATTTATCATACTTTGGCTTACAAATACAAGTAATTTGCATTTGCTGTAGCTGTATTCATGTGTTTTCTGTTTTTAACATAAAAGACACTCAAAAGACTCACCTAGTACATGACCACATCCACTCACATTCACCTACTGATGCAAAATTAACCTGCTTGGGCTGCATAAAAAAAACTTGGAACTTGGAAAGGCAATGCACATCAGTTTGCTTTGATGTGTGTGCTAGAGTTTCATTGACCTGTTCTGTGTATAAGCAGTTTTTGAATTTACTGAATTATTATGAGGGATGGTTCTTCTTTACACAGTGCTCACATTAAACATGTTCATAAACTCAAACAGATCCAAGTAAACTGAGACCTTTCCAGTCAGTTTTTTTTAATTGTTTATTGTTTTAGAAATTCTTCTTCCTGCACATAAGAAACCCAAACAAAATATGTGACAGGAACAAACGGGAAACAACACTTGACTTCATCACTCGGACACTTAGTGGCCGAGGCCACGCACAACGGCCAAGGCCTCTGACAGGCCAGCCACAGCGACGGTCTGGCCTTGGCTGAGAGGGGACCTGCACTTTGGGCAACCATCACCCCTTTCTAGGAGGACTGCAATACAGTTCTGACAACCTATCAGGCTGCGGCAGCAAAGGGAGAGAGTAGAGCCCTCCATCTCCGCTGAAACGACATTAACACAACAAAGAAGGTCAATGTAGTTCAAATGAATAAAGACATCATATACTATGATTTGGTGCTCCTACATTACATTAAAAAATCCAACCTTGAAGAAGAAATGTTGAGGTTCAGCTGTCTTTGCAGAAATTATTAAAATATCCCCAATGCTTCCAGTAAAACATTTGTATTGCTGTGTCCTGTATCATACTTACTTTATGTTGAAACACGGATAAGATGCTGCAGAGCATCCTCTAATGGCCCAGGATTATTGTTGACTGTGTGGTCAAACAATGCTGAGAGATCTCCAAAAGCTTCTGAGAAACGTCCCTGTGCATGATCTCTCTCTTCCTCAGATGCAAAAGGATCTCTGCCGAATGAGGACTGTCTGGTCAATGATGGGCCTCTCTCCACATCATAAAGATCAGCTGCATCTAAAGCACAGAGTAGGAGATCCCCAGCTATCCTGACTGGACAGCCACCTGATGCCAAAGCATTAGGAATCCCTCTGCCTACAGAAATTTGAACACATAACAACATTACTGGCACAAGGCAAAAACTGAAGATCCAAAGCTTAAAAAAAAGAAAAGAAATAGAAGGCAGGTAAATTTCAAAATGGGACAGCCTTCCTCAGATTAAGTTATAGACCAAAACGAGTGTTTCCTTTGTACAGTGTGAGCAACAACAACGAATTATACTTCGTGCACGGACCGGAAACTCCAGCTGCTCTCCCACCTGTGGGACAGATTGTTAGCTCATTTTGGGATACATGCAGTCTGGTTTCTGTTGTGAAATCTGTGCTTATATGCAAGATATAGGTGTGAAACTTTGCACATATGCATTTCACACATTCCAGAGGAAGCGTTTTAACATTTGTGAGGATACTCGGACTGTTTGAAGCAGTTTGGCCTCTGGGAAAATGTGTGTAAATATTGTGTAAGGACAAAGAGCTGCACAGTGCACGGATAAGATGCTGCAGAGTGTAATCAAGTCTCCGTATAAATGCACCTGCTCTGTGATAGTCTCAGGGTTCTGTTTAAAGTGCAGAGAGCATCATGAAGACCAAGGAACACACCAGACAGGTCCGAGATACTGTTGTGGAGAAGTTTAAAGCCGGATTTGGATACAAAAAGATTTCCCAAGCTTTAAACATCTCAAGGAGCACTGTGCAAGCAATCATATTGAAATGGAAGGAGTATCAGACCACTGCAAATCTACCAAGACCCGGCGGTCCCTCTAAACTTTCACCTGGAACAAGGAGAAGACTGATCAGAGATGCAGCCAAGAGGCCCATGATCACTCTGGATGAACTGCAGAGATCTACAGCTGAGGTGGGAGAGTCTGTCCATAGGACAACAATCAGTCGTACACTGCACAAATCTGGCCTTTATGGAAGAGTGGCAAGAAGAAAGCCATTTCTCAAAGATATCCATAAAAAGTCTGGTTTGAAGTTTGCCACAAGCCACCTGGGAGACACACCAAACATGTGGAAGAAGGTGCTCTGGTCAGATGAAACCAAAATTGAACTTTTTGGCCACAATGCAAAACGATATGTTTGGCGTAAAAGCAACACAGCTCATCACCCTGAACACACCATCCCCACTGTCAAACATGGTGGTGGCAGCCTCATGGTTTGGGCCTGCTTTTCTTCAGCAGGGACAGGGAAGATGGTTCAAACTGATGGGAAGATGAATGGAGCCAAATACAGAAGCATTCTGGAAGAAAACCTGTTGGAGTCTGCAAAAGACCTGAGACTGGGACGGAGATTTATCTTCCAACAGGACAATGATCCAAAACATAAAGCCAAATCTACAATGGAATGGTTCACAAATAAACGTATCCAGGTGTTAGAATGGCCAAGTCAAAGTCCAGACCTGAATCCAATCGAGAATCTGTGGGCAGAGCTGAAGACTGCTGTTCACAAACGCTCTCCATCCAACCTCACTGAGCTCCAGCTGTTTTGCAAGTAAGAATGGGCAAGAATTTCAGTCTCTTGATGTGCAAAACTGATAGAGACATACCCCAAGCGACTTGCAGCTGTAATTGCAGCAAAAGGTGGCGCTACAAAGTATTAATGCAAGGGGGCCGAATAATATTGCACGCCCCACTTTTCAGGTTTTTATTTGTTAAAAAAGTTTAAAATATCCAATAAATTTCGTTCCACTTAACGATTGTGTCCCACTTGTTGTTGATTCTTGACAAAAAATTAAAATTTTATATCTTTATGTTTGAAGCCTGAAATGTGGCGAAAGGTTGAAAAGTTCAAGGGGGCCGAATACTTTCACAAGGCACTGTATATATATATATATATATGTATATATATATATTTGTTTGTTTGTTAATGATTTTTATTGTTTTTCATGTTGTTTCCAGTGCAGACCTAAGCTGACTGTGGACCAACACTAGGTTTTCCTTTTTTCTGTCCCTACGTGGGATGCGCTCGAGTCCAGAGAGTGCGCACACAGCTCTCGTGGGGAGCAGAACGGAGACGTGAGATTTCTTTGTACTGAATAAAGGGTTGAGGCCGGCTGCTCTGCTGCTGCTGCTTCTCTTTTTATATAAGCACACTTTGCATGCTGTAAATAGCCCAATAAGCCGGTTGCTATGGAATAAATTTCCTATCATAATTCAAGAACGTTTTAAATCGATTTGAGGGCAGCATTTATCGATTTCATTCTCAGATTTTGTGATATTGTCTCTCAGAACTCTGCTCTCGCGCTCAAATTTGCTCTGCACGTGCTCAAACTGTGTCCTCCCACTCGGTTACGATGCTGCTCGCACAGATTTCCTGCGCTCAAACTCAAACTCTTCCTCTTGCTCTCATGGAACTTCTGCTCACAGTCACAGATCTCTGCTCTGCTCTCAGATTTTTTGTGTATCAACGCTGTCAACCAATAGAAGGCCGGCGAGCTTTGACCAATCAGATTATCCCTGTTTGTATACGGGTGTGTTCGCTGTTTTTCGAGGAGCGTCGCATACGGGCGGGCACTCTTTCAACGGGTTTTATGCACTCCCTACCTCCGGGACTGTAATAAATGTGATGCTATCCTCATCAGGAAGTGGTGCTGAAAATGTTAAATATAAGCATTCTTGTTTCAGGTTATGTTTAATTAGTTTTATCAGTCATCCTGACTTGGACCTCGACTATCTAAACTTCATGTGCACCCATGAATTGATGATTGAACTGATGGAATTACTTGCTCATTTTCTATGTTCTGTCTAACCAGACAGCACAGTTCTATTAAGCCGTGTACTATATCCAATGGCAACACTATCTGGTCTGCTAATACGTCAGCAAGTATCAATTCATGGGTGCACATGAAGTTTAGATAGTCAAGGTCCAAGTAAGGATGACTGATGACATACTGAAACTTGGTTTGCAGTCTTTCAAAGATATTGTAATATTGACGAGTCTGGAGGCGTACATCTTACGTGGAACATCACTTTACTTGCTTGTTCATGTAGGTACAGGCTTAAGAACATACCTGCTACATCATACTTCCCTGTTGTCGTATATCAAACTACGGGTGCCTCCTAGGCACAAACCTTAATACATTACATCTCCTTTTTTTTTTTTTTTTTTTTTTTTTTAACAGTCAACAAACCATTTCCACTTTCAACCAAACATTTCAACTGCCTTGAATTTATACCCATCTCTTATTCTATAGGTACATCAGACATCTTTAAACTTAACACCTGAACAAACATTTTAATTGTCTTGAATATACTCAGATCAGTCTCTGTATCTGGACGGCAACCTAACATGTCTACCAGACCTGGTTTGGTGTGAACTTGTTTCACACTGTTCATTGTACATCCCTGTCTGGTCAACCACAACTGAGCGCTCAGCTGCTTTGTCTGCATGTTCTGCTGTTGGTTCCGTGTCCTTCCCAGCTGAGTCAGTGTCCTGGAAGGATACAAGTTCTTGTGTAGGTTGAAAGGTTTTCTCATCAGTTTTAATCAGATGCTTTCTGTTTCTCCTGTACACTCTCCCATCAGGTGTACTAACCACATAAGATCGTGGCTGATCATGTCTTTGCAGAACCACGGCTGGCTGCCACGTCTCTCCTCTTTGCATTCTGACATTATCACCTGCCTGCAAGTCAGACAGTCTCCTGGTTTGCCTGTCAAAATAAAGCTTTTGCTTCTCCTGCTTGTCTTTTAACTGCTGTCGCACCTGAGCAGTCCCATCTGGAGTAAGCAGTGAGGTGGATGTTGACAGTTTTCCTTTCAGCCGTCGTCCCATGAGCAACTGCGCTGGTGACAGACCTACACCTTCCAGTGGTGTGTTGCGATACTCCAACAGTGAAATATAGGGGTCACCCATTTCACCTTCAGATTTTTTCAGCAGATTTTTAATAGTCTGTACTGTTCTTTCTGCCTGGCCATTTGATTGGGCATAGCCAGGACTAGATGTAATGTGTCTGAACTCCCAGCTTCCTGCAAAATCTCTGAACTCAGTGCTGGCATACTGTGGACCATTATCTGAGATGACAACATCAGGAATGCCATGCCTTGCAAACACTGATTTCAGTGCAACTATGACACTACTACTGGTGGTGTCCTTTAACTTCATTATCTCAGGAAACTTTGAAAAATAGTCCACACATAGTAGAAACTCTGATCCGTTGTAATGAAAGAGATCGGTCCCTACTTTCTCCCATGGTCTGTCAGGTAGTGGGTGCGGGAGTAATGGTTCTCTTGCATTGCTGTTACGGTTTTCATTACAGATGGCACACTGAGAAACCACTTCCTCAATGTTTGATGACATATGCGGCCAATAAAGAATGTCTCTGGCTCTTTCTTTGCACTTAACCATTCCTAGGTGTGACTCATGGATTTTGTTGAGCATGTTTTGTCTCATCTTCTTTGGAACAACTAGTTTCGTTGCTTTGTAGATCAGCCCAGCTGTGTATGTGATCTCATCTCTAAATGTCCAGTAGGGCTGAATTTCTTTTGGCACGGCACTCCTTTCATTCGGCCATCCCTTGAGTGTGATTTCTTTCAGGAGTTGCATTTCAGGATCCTCTGCTGTTGCTTCCTTGAACTGCTGCAGTTTTCCTTCTGAAATGGGTAGCTGAGGTATAATCATGTTTACCTCTAGTTCTTTCTCTAGCAGATCTTCCTTCTGCTCTTTGAGGAATGCACGGCTTAAGGTGTCTGCAATATGCAGTTCTTTACCTGGGCGATAGGTAACAGTGAGGCTGTATCTTTGCAGTCTAAGCAGCATTCTTTGAAGCCTCATAGGAGCTTGGTGTAAAGGTTTTTTAAATATGCTTTCAAGTGGTTTGTGGTCGCTCTCAACATGAATGTTTTTTCCATAAACATATTGGTGGAATTTCTCACAGCCATAGACAATAGCAAGTAACTCTTTTTCTATTTGCGCGTACCTGCGCTGACAGTCAGTGAGAGCCCTTGACCCATAAGCTACAGGTTGGCCATCCTGCAGAATAACTGCACCGATCCCTTCAGAGCTGGCATCTACTGACAGCGTGATTGGTTTGTTCACATCATAAAACTTCAACGTTGAAGCATTAGTGACCAGCTGTTTAAGATGCTCAAAACTTTCCTTTTGTGCTTCCTCCCAGTGCCACTCTATGTCACCTTCAAGCAGCTTTCTTAAAGGAGCACTGATGTCGGACAAGTTTGGTATGAACTTGGCAAGATACTGGATCATGCCCATGAACCTCTGCAGTTCCTGCTTGTTCTCTGGCGATGGTAGCTGTGTCACTGCTCTCACCTTTTCCTCATCTGGTCTCAGTCCACTGCTGCTGAGTTTGTGTCCAATGTAGTTTATTTCCTCTGTCCTTATAACGCACTTGGACTTGTTGAGTTTCAGGTTGTATTTCCTGGCTCTCTCCAAAAGCTTCTCCAGTCTGTGGTCGTGCTCCTCCACAGAGTCTCCCCACACTAGCAAGTCATCAATAATATTTACCACACCTTCTAGTCCTTCAATCATCTGTGCAACAGCCCTTTGGAATACCTCAGGTGCAGATGAAATTCCAAATGGCAACCGTAGGAATCTGTATCTTCCTATTGGGGTGTTAAATGTACATAGCTTTGAGCTATCTTCATCAAGTTTTATCTGCCAGAAGCCCTGATTAGCATCTAGTACTGAGAAGTATTTCGCATTCGGCATGCGGGACACTACCTCTTCAACAGTCAGCAACGGATAATGCTCCCGTTTTATAGCCTGATTTAAATCCTTCGGGTCCATACAGATACGGATTTTCTTGGGCGTGACCACAGTTACCATACTATTGACCCACTCGGTCGGTTCAGTCTGCTTGGCTATCACTCCTAGCTTTTCCATGCTCTGCAGTTCCTCAACTACTCTTTCTCTGAGTGCTACTGGGACTCTTCTGGGTGCATGCACAATGGGTGTAACTGTGTGGTCAATCTGTATATGGTGCTGACCAGGTAAACATCCTAGTCCATCAAAGAGATCATCATAGTCTCTTAGAATGTGATTTTCCTTTCCAACATCATGCATTCTCTTAACTAAGCCTAGCTTTACACACGTGGCTCCTCCCAGTATTGCTGGGACATCTTGTTGTGTGATTTCGAATTCAATTTTGTGCTTTTGTCCTTTGTACTCACATGTTAGTGATTTCTTTCCCACTGGTGCTATCTTTTGGCCAAAGTATGCAACCAATTTGCTTTTAGTTGCTCCAAGTCTGCCTCTAACATTGAGAGCTTTAAATGTTTTAAATGACATTGCATTACAGTCTGCACCAGTGTCCAGTTTAAAAGTCAGTTCTTTGTTGTTTATACTTAGACTTTCAGTCCACTTTACTTCCACAGATTCAGTGTCTGCTGTCTCCATCACTCTGATGTGTGTGACTGTGCCAACAAACATTCCATTTCCACTCTCACTTTGCTCAACTGCATGCACTTTCCTCCCATGCTGGTACTGCTGACCTGGGGATTTACACATCTTGGCAAAATGATTTTTCTTGTGGCACGATTTGCATGTTTGGCCTATGGCAGGACATTTCTTCATTCCGTGTTTAAAGCCACATCTACTGCAACTTGAGTCTTTTTGTTCATGCTTTTGCACATTGGCTTTAGGTGTGTCATCCTTCTGCTTAACAGTTCTTATTCTGTTCACTTCTACTTCCTCTGTCAGTGCTTTAACCTGACTGGATGTAATCTCACTGGCACGGCAAATGTCAATTGCTTTTCCCAGAGTTAAGTCTGCTTCTCTGAGAAGTCTGCCTCTCACTTGGTCATTAGTTATGCCACAAACTATTCTGTCACGTACCAAAGAATCGTGCAATTGTCCAAATTCACAGTCTTTGGCTTTATTCTTTACATCCGTAACATACGCGTCGATAGATTCCGACTGTTTCTGGGCCCGTGTGAAGAACATGTGCCGTATGTAAGGTAAGTTCTTACGGGGCTCACAGTAGTCCTGAAATTTCTTCTTCAGAATAGTTATTTTGTCTCTCTCGTCGTCCCCGAAGTCAAAAGTATTGCATACTTTTATTGCTTCCTCTCCCGCGACGTGGAGAAATGTGGCACAACGTACCTTCTCCGACTTTTCCGCGATGCCGCTAGCAGTACAGAAGAGCTCAAAGCGCTGAATCCAGTTTCTCCAGTTTTCGGCAAGATTGCCTTGCAGGCTCAAAGCTGGTGGAGGTTGAAACTGCGCCATACTCTACTTCCGCCTTAACTTCTGACACCATGTAATATTGACGAGTCTGGAGGCGTACATCTTACGTGGAACATCACTTTACTTGCTTGTTCATGTAGGTACAGGCTTAAGAACATACCTGCTACATCATACTTCCCTGTTGTCGTATATCAAACTACGGGTGCCTCCTAGGCACAAACCTTAATACATTACAGATATGACGTCTGAGCAGATTCTGTTGGAAAAGAAAGCAGTGCATATTGGCGCATTGTCTTATCTGAGTGTACTGACCTCATTTGCACATTAAACATAACCTGAAACAAGAATGCTTATATTTAACATTTTCAGTACCACTTCCTGATGAGGATAGCATCCGATTATTAATGGTATAAATCGTTTTCAAAACAAAACAAAGAAAATACAGGGATATACAAATACATTTTGTATGGTGTTCATGTATGTTTAAAACCAGGTATATGATCAAATAAATATTATATAGTTTTCATTAAAATGAATTTAAAAATAACTTGCCTGGGCGCTTCGACTTTGCCGGTCCATTTTAGCAAGCCATCTGCTGTCCCGCTGCTAGCTTCAGGATGGTGACATTGTTTTCTCCACCAGCACACCTCAAAGAGCAGCGTTCGATGCCGCTATTATTATACAATAGAGCCATTTTAATGAGAAGCTCGGACGCTGTTGTATGTATGGAATGATATTTTATTCCAACAGTGGTCAAAAAAATAAAAGAAATCCCATTTATTACAGTCCCGGAGGTAGGGAGTGCATAAAACCCGTTGAAAGAGTGCCCGCCCGTATGCGACGCTCCTCGAAAAACAGCGAACGCACCCGTATACAAACAGGGATAATCTGATTGGTCAAAGCTCGCCGGCCTTCTATTGGTTGACAGCGTTGATACACAAAAAATCTGAGCAGAGCAGAGATCCGTGAGCAGAAGTTCCGTGAGAGCAAGAGGAAGAGTTTGAGTTTGAGTGCAAGAAATCTGTGCGAGCAGCATCGTAACCGAGTGGAGGACACAGTTTGAGCACGTGCAGAGCAAATTTGAGCGCGAGAGCAGAGTTCTGAGAGACAATATCACGAAATCTGAGAATGAAATCGATAAATGCTGCCCTCAAATCAATTTAAAATGCTCTTGAATTATGATAGGAAATTCATTCCATAGTTACTCTCTCCGTTCTGCCGCATCCGTTGCTCCCCTTCGTGCCGTGGAGGCGACCAGCCGCTGCTCACAGTCCCTTCGAGCTGGTCCGGCCAGCCCCTCCCTGATGTGTGGGTCTGTCTCTGTGTGAGAGAGAGATCTCTGAGGTGCTGGTTTGGGAGAAATTTGGCCAAAATGAGAGGGTTAATAATGAGTAAGTAAATAAAATAGGGGATATTACTAATTGAGTCGACTTGTGTAACTGATATATAAATAATAGATTTCTTGTTAAAATATATATGTAGAGGTTGTGATTGGTTATAGAGGAGTTAATGACATATAAGGAGAGTTTGCCTCCTCAGTGTTAAATACTGATGATCCCTTCTGCAGGGGGACGTTTATGATTTTGTAAGACCTTATGAGCATTATAGGAGGACTGTTGTGACCTGATAATATATATAGGTTGTTGCTAGAGGTACGGACCCGTACAGGGCCGGACTGGGAAAGAAATTCAGGCCGGGAGATTTCCAATCAGTCAGGCCACTTCCGCCACCGCAAGGGTTGTGTCACGTGGGATAATGCACCAAAATTTGGGTTTTTTTCCTTCCAAAAATATGCCTTTTACAGTTATGTTATAGCAATTACAACACTACTAAACAGACAGTAAGTCTGTTAAACACAACCATAACGACAGCTCCATACAGTCCAGTACTTTTCTCTTCTGTAATCTCTTCACTACCCTCACCAATTTTTCCAATGTTTTCCTTTTCCTATTATTTATATAACATGTGGAATTAAAAATATATATTATTTTGTCAGCAAATAATTTAGATGTCAGCTGGTCATAGCTAATAGTATATGCAAACACCAATGTTCATTTTATAACTGAAAATTGTAAGTCAACTGCCTATCCTACCTGAAGAGGGGGTCTCAAACGTTTTCAGGCTTCCTGCAACCCACCTGACACCTGTGGAGCTTATTTGGGCCAGACATTTTTATTATATTTTGGCCTTTGAAGTCTGATGATGCATTTGTGAGAAGAACCGACCGTTTGTAAACTTACTTGAAGTAGCAGCATCATTTATTTTCAACTACACTGCTGGACCTGGGTGGGGGTTGATGAAACGTGTTATTTTATAACACTTTGCCCCTTCCTCCTCGAGCAACCTATTTTTCTTCCCCATCTCCCTCTCATGTCCACCTTTTCTCTTCGTCTTTTCTCGTTTTTGGCCGCCAGCTTTCTCAGGGTACTCCATAATCTTCGCTCCTTCCACTCTCTCTGGCCTCACTCTCATATCACCGCTCTGCAGTGCATGCTTCCCCGTTCTCGCTATGAAGGGGCGGACCATAAAGCAACTAACCAATCATGGCACGTTTCTTCTAAAAAAAATGTCAGTTTGACCAATCCCTATCCTTCTGATTGAGAGCTCAGAGCACTTGCTTTGTGTGAGTGACAGGAGGGTGGGCGTGTACTCTGTAAGGCTTCGAGCGCTGCTGTCTCTGGCCTGTCCATAGATATATACAAACACGAGATGGCTCATGAGCGCTGCCAGCCTATGGGGAGCAACGGCGCCACATGGCGGCCATCTTGAGACAGGGCTGCTCGATCACTCATAACATTAAAGTCAATGGAGCATGGATTTTAAAATCACTGTAGATTGCTCAATTTTCAACCGATTTTAGAACAGCTTGGTTTGTTATAAACGTCAGAGATGTACTTGTTTTACTGCTTACATAAGAATAATTAAAACCATTGAATTCATATAATAATGAACACAGATATCAGCTTTTTTCAGCATAAATGGATGTAAATGTAATTTTAATATTTAGCATTGCACTTTTTATTACTATCAGCTTTCTAATGCACAGATAAAAACAAAGCTCAACCAAAATCAATGCACAACAAAAAGAGATGTCTTTTCTTTTCATGAACCTGGTGCCTACATTACCCACAATGCATTTCGGCTGCAGGCTAACTAATCCAGTCATAGATGTATACAGACAATAAGTCTAAGGTCTCAATCAAAGTCCCTGAACAAGCAAATAAATACAACCACAACCACAAAGAATGTAATTTCACCTAAAGATTCGGTTCTCAAAAAACGTTGGTCTCAGGAAAACCTAATAATTGAAAATCAGATTGTGAGTAACACCATCTTCAATGTGAGTAGCCAGGCAGAAAAGACACACAACTATGCCGCATTTTTCAAAACGAAAAGCTGCGATTTTGGAATTGAGCCTGAATCAAAGCCACGTTAATAAGGTTTGTAATAAACTAAACCGTTTGTAAATCAATCAAGAATTGAGCGAGTTACGAGTGTTAAAGTGAGGAAATCGTCCACCTTACCATTGACTACAGTACAGTGCGCCAGAGCAGTCCCCTGTCCTAAGATGGCCGCCAAGTGACGACGCCGCCGACTCCGTCTCGAGACATCTCGCGTTTGTATATATCTATGGGCCTGTCTGCCAAAAAGCCGATCAACTTTTTTTCATTGGCCTGCCAGTCCGTGGCTGGCCTGTCCAGGCAGGCCAATAAGGAGGCAGGCCACCGGGAAAAGTCCCGCCTCTCCCAATTGCCAGTCCGGGCCTGGGTCCGTATCTGTCTGGCAAATGGCAAGTGCCATACGGGTCCGTATCTGTAGACACTACCATATATATATATGAGTCTTATAGAGGATGTATATACACACGTGGACAAAATTGTTGGTACCCCTCAGTTAAAGAAGGAAAAACCCACAATTCTCACTGAAATCACTTGAAACTCACAAAAGTAACAATAAATAAAAATTTATTGAAAATTAAATAATCAAAAACAGCCATTACTTTTGAATTGTTGATTAAAAAAACAAACTAATGAAACAGGCCTGGACAAAAATGATGGTACCTCTATAAAAGATTGAAAACTATTTGACCAGAGTGACATGATTAACTCAGGTGTGTCATTTAATTGACATCACAGGTGTTTCCAAACTCATAATCAGTCAGTCTGCCTATTTAAAGGGAGACAAGTAGTCACCCTGCTGTTTGGTGAAAAGGTGTACACACTGAACATGGACAACAGAAAGCGAAGGAGAGAATTGTCCCAGGACATCCGAAAAAAAATTATAGACAAACATCTTAAAGGTAAAGGCTATAAGACCATCTCTAAACAGCTTGAAGTTCCTGTGACAACAGTGGCTCATATTATTCAGAAGTTCAAGACCCACGGGACAGTAGCCAACCTCCCTGGACGTGGCCGCAAGAGGAAAATTGATGACAAATTGAAGAGACGGATCGTTGGAATTGTATCCAAAGAGCCCAGAGCAACCTCCAAAGAAATTAAAGGTGAACTCCAAGGCCAAGGTACATCAGTGTCAGATCGCACCATTCGTCGTTGTTTGAGCCAAAGTGGACTTCATGGGAGACGACCAAGGAGGACACCACTGCTGAAAAAAACTCATAAAAAAGCCAGACTGGAATTTGCAAAAATGCATGTTGACAAGCCACAAAGCTTCTGGGAGAAAGTCCTTTGGACAGATGAGACCAAACTGGAGCTTTTTGGTAAGGCACATCAACTCTATGTTCATAGACTCAAAAACCAAGCATACGAAGAAAAGAACACTGTCCCTACGGTGAAACATGGAGGAGGCTCAGTAATGTTTTGGGGCTGCTTTGCTGCATCTGGCACAGGGTGTCTTGAAAGTGTGCAAGGTACGATGAAATCTGAAGACTATCAAGGCATTCTGGAGAGAAATGTGCTGCCTAGTGTCAGAAAGCTTGGTCTCAGTCGCAGGTCATGGGTCTTCCAACAGGACAACGATCCAAAACACACAGCCAAAAACACCCAAGAATGGCTGAGAGAAAAGCGTTGGACTATTCTAAAGTGGCCTTCTATGAGCCCAGATCTGAATCCCATTGAACATATGTGGAAGGAGCTGAAACATGCCATTTGGAGAAGACACCCATCAAACCTGAGACAACTGGAGCTGTTTGCTCATGAGGAGTGGGCCAAAATACCTGTTGACAGCTGCAGAACGCTCATTGACAAATACAGAAATCGTTTAATTGCAGTGATTGCCTCAAAAGGTTGTGCAACAAAATATTAAGTTATGGGTACCATCATTTTTGTCCAGCCCTATTTCATTAGTTTGTTTTTTTAAATAATTATGTTAATCAACAATTCAAAAGTAATGGCTGATTTTGATTATTTAATTTTCAATAAATTTTTATTTATTGTTACTTTTGTGAGTTTCAAGTGATTTCAGTGAGAATTGTGGGTTTTTCCTTCTTTAACTGAGGGGTACCAACAATTTTGTCCACGTGTGTACATCGAAGAACTATATCTGAGCCTTTGCTGAGTCTGAGGACGTGGAGAGACCAGTGAGGATATTCTGTGTGCACAAGCATGAATAAATACTTCAGATAGTAAACAGTAACAGAGGAAGAACATCTCTTTATGGAGTTTTAAGACCAGAGAAAATAGGTTGTGAGTAGCAGGTTGATTGGATCATTATTGGTGTGTAGGTTTTCTGTCAGTCTGTTTATTTCTGCATGTGTATGACTGCATTACATGAGACTTTGGATAAACAACATGAACTCCTATGTAAAATGATGAAGGAGAAGTGGGGTTTAACAGTCAGAGGACAAATTCTAGATTTTGTAGTAGAACTGTTGATAGGAAGGATGTTACTCTGGCATCTCTGTGCTTTTTGCATGGGGCTAGTTTGACTCCTAAAGGGGAGCTGAGACCAGCTGTTCACTCTCTGGTGGACAGGACAGACTGGAAGTGTTTGGTGATTTTAACCCTTGTGCGCAGTCCCCGCCTCTGTGGTAAATAAAATGTATTATTTATAAAAATACAGATTTGGACATTATTTACAGCTCTGGTGTTTGTTTTGTTTTCACTTGATGTCATTTTTTTTCTGTGATTTTACAGAATATTACCTGTAATTTACCAAAAACTCAAATAAAAAATATCCAATATTTATTTATTTTCTTTCAAATAACAGCAAAGGTAAAATAATATCTTGAAATATTTTAAAAAAAAAATAACAGTTCTATAAAAACATTTGACAACAAAATTCAGAGTTTCACTGCATTTAAATGAGTTCTATATATACATTTTTACTGTTATTTGAACATTATTTGAAAGAAGAATTATTTATATTTAAGATAGAAAAAATGATAACTAGTTTTTTCAGCTGTCAGTTTGATTATTTTTCCTGTTTTGTTAAATTAGAAATAATATCTGTTAAGAAAAAGGAATCAATTTACATGTTGACAGTTAAAAATCAAATAAAGCAAAACAAAGTTGTAAATAATGTCCACATCAAAAAATAAATAAAAATCTGCATTATAATTTAAATAATTTGTTCTTTTACAACATGTGACCATAAAATGACACTTTTACTGTTTTTCAATCAGCTGAAATAAAATAAAAATATTTTACAGATATTTGCAGGTAAATTTTGTTTTAAAATGTTACAGTATTTGATTGAGTTTTACAGTTTATTTACAGATTTTATTTATTATTTACAGTGCAGGGAGGAAAAGGAAACAGTAGAATTAGTTTAAAATCCAAAAAGCAGCAGTGAGGAAGTGGAGGATTAAAACCTAAAAATGTTCCTGATGAAGAAAAATGAGAAGCAGGAAGAGAAATTCAGATTGAATCCATCAGTGTTTGGTCAAAGAAAGTCTGTAGCTGCTGGTAGATTTAGAATCAATAAAATAAAGCTTTAAAAGACAGAAACAGAACAAACCTGCTGTGTGTTCGGTCCTTGTTTCCAGGTTTCATCCACAGTGTTTGTTGTTGCTGTTGCCGTGGCAACATTTCACCTACTGTTCAGTCGGACACACACACTTCTGTTACACAACTTAAAGCTGCACCTCACAATAACACAAAACATAGTTTAGATTTTTGTGCTTCAACTCGTCAAAGCTGCTCAACCAGTTCTAAAAGTTCAACAAAAAAACACCCTTTTGTTTCATTTGTGACCAAATATTTCACAATAAAAGCATTTTATTTGTTTTATTTTGTATTATTGTGACATTCAGCTACAAATAATTCAGAAAATATCACTAGTTGACTTCTGCTTCATTAACTTTTTCGTTATTGTGCTCAAAAATGAAACTTTCGACGACAGCTTCAGGTTCTACATCTACAAGTAAAGAGTCATGAAAAGAGATTTAAGAACAACTTTAAAAGCCGATGTTAGAACATGTTTATGATCAGAGGTTCCAGTCTGATGTTAACTTACAGTAACTTCAGCTACAGTAATGTAGGTCACTGCTTTAGATGTGATGATGTCCAGATGTGGAGAAGAGGACAACCAGTTACTGAGATGACTTTAACACTGACCTGGAGAGTGTATCTCCTCTATGGAGGCTAATGTTGTTAGCAGCAGCAGCTAAATGATGGTAGCTATGTCACCTTTATTCTAGTCTGTAAAATATGCTCTTATTGTGAAACTCTGCCAGCTGCTTCCTCACAGGTGGAGTCCTGACTGGTTCCAGGAAACAGATCACCTGTCTGAGTGTTCAGGAGCGGACTGGAAACTTTGTTCTTCTTCAGCGCTTTGAATAAAGTGTAAGTTTGCTTTGTTTGCTGCTTTAACTTCAGTAATGTTGCTGTTTGTTTCTGCTCTGTCATGTTTCTACATGTTCACTTCTTATTTCACCACAAACTCTGGATCACTGCTGTTTAAACATCCATCAATATGATTATTAGATTATTGATTCATTGTAATCAGTCAGTATTTCTATTAGATCATTGATTGACTTCAGTCAGTTTGATCAGCTGCTGACGTTTATTTGTTTCTTCACAATACAAACTGTATCATGTCTGTTTTACTTTCGGTTTCTCTGTGAGTCTCTGCAGCTCCATGACTCCATCTGCTGGACTGATAGTAGAAGTGCAGCAGCTGATCTTTTCCAGGAGGATCTGAGTGGATGAATGATGTTTGTTTCCTGTGCAGGTGAAGGTAGAAAGTGTGTGTGAGCTGCTGTGAGTTGAGCATCATGGATGAGTGTGAGGACAGAGAGGAGGGAGTCCCTCCCTCTAAAAGCTCTCTGTGTGGGGAACAGGAGAACCAGAGCAAAGCTCAGAGGTGAGACCACCATCTCTAACTGTCCAGGACTCTGCTGCATGTCAGAGCTCAGCATCACATCACTGCTGCATCATCATTGACAGGAATCCACCTGGACCTGGACCTGGACCTGGACCTGGACCTGGACCTGGACCTGGACCTGGACCTGGACCTGGATCTGGACCTGGACCTGCATCCAGCTGTGTGTCCTTAAAGAGTGACCATTCGATGGGTCGCTTAATTAACTTGAAAGATGATCAACCTCCTGCTGCAGAGAAGTAAGCTGTGAAATCAAACTACTGAATGTTGTGTCAAATGTTCTGTCATTGTTCCAAAAACGTTCCATCATTAAATCACTCTGAAACTCTGCTACAAGGTTCATGTCTGAAAGAAATTAAAATGAAATTCTCTTACTGGTGGGTTTCCTCTTTATCTACCAGAATCCATCAGAGACCAGAGTCCTCTGGACCTGGACCTGCATCCAGCTGTGTGTCCTTCAGGAGTGACTGGTCTAAGGAGTTTCATATTGATTTTAAAGGAGAACCAGGTCCTGCTGCAGAGGGGTAAGATGTTCAGAACAAGGTTTCAGAGCTGCTAGTTTGATCACAGATTGGCTCCTCATCAAACAGAACAAATGTTTTGAAGAAGTGATGCTGATAATGTGAACATCATCCACAGAGACATTAAAAACAGAACCAGGTGGATCACAGCAAGAACTCTGAGTTCACTGAAATATCAAGAAATAGTTTCACTGGACAAAACTCCAGTTCTGTGATCATAAAAGCCTTGTTAGCCTTTATGTTAGCCTAAATGATAGCTTGTATATTAGCCTATATGCTAGAAGGAACGTTGAACTCCTATAAACAGTCCTGAAAGAGGTTCTACAGGGACGGTTCCTGTAGTGAGAACAAAGATTGATGATGAATCAAAATGAAGCGAAAGTTCCTGCAGTGGAAAACAGACTAATGTTGGAATCTCTAATGAACATCATGGACCTTCAGCTGGTGTTTGTCTCTGTGTGATAAAGTGAGAGTTAACTGTTGATGTTGATCCACAGAGTGGAGCAGCAGAACTCAGAGGTTCCCAGAGCTCAGTCTGTCCAGCAGCATCACCTGGACTCCATATTCATGGTGAGTTCATGGACAACAAGTTGTTCTCCATCTGCTGTGTTCAGGCGTCTCCATGCTGCTCTTTGTAGACCAGTGGACTGTCAGTGTGTCCAACATGGATCTGATGTTTGGCTCCATGATTTGACTCTGATGGACTCATTGACACATTTCTCTGTTCCAGCTGCTGGAGGACAACATGGTGACTTTTGTGAAGAAGGAGCTGAAGAAGATGCAGAAGGTCGTGAGTCCAGATTACCCAGAATGCTCAGAGAGTCAGAGGGAGGATGAGGAGGAGTTGGAGGGTGATGATGAAGATGAGAGGAGCAGCCGAGAGATGTTTGAGCAGATCACAGTGTTGTTCCTGAGGAGGATGAAGCAGGAGAAGCTGGCTGACTGTCTGCAGAGCAGTAAGAGGATTTGTGTAAAGACTGAAGCTGCTGATCAACAGAACATTTACTAAAGTCTCTGAATATCTTCACACAATCAGTCTTTAGGAGGATGAACTGCTGCAATGTTTACTGTCATTTATTCATTGATCTCATGTTGTTCCTTCATTCAGAACTTGCTGCTCCAGTTTGTGGACGTAAACTTAAATGTTCTCTGAAGAAGAAGTTCCAGAGAGTGTTTGAGGGCATCGCTAAAGCAGGACAGAAGACCCTCCTGAATGAGATCTACACAGAGCTGTACATCACAGAGGGAGGGACTGCAGAGGTCAATGATGAACATGAGGTCAGACAGATTGAAGCAGCATCCAGGAAAGCAGACAGAGCAGAAAGAAGCATCAGACCAGAAGACATCTTTAGAGGCTCACCTGGAAGAGATGGACCAATCAGAACAGTGATGACACAGGGAGTGGCTGGCATCGGGAAAACAGTGTTAACACAGAAGTTGACTCTGGACTGGGCTGAAGACAAAAGCAACCAGGACATCCACTTCATGTTTCCATTGACTTTCAGAGAGCTGAATGTGCTGAAAGAGAGAAAGTTCAGCTTGGTGGAACTTGTTCATCACTTCTTCAGTGAAACCAAAGCAGCAGGAATGTGCAGCTTTGAAGACTTCCAGGTTGTGTTGATCTTTGACGGTCTGGATGAGTGTCGCCTTCCTCTGGACTTCCACAACAATGAGGTCCTGACTGATGTTAGAGAGTCCACCTCAGTGGATGTGCTGCTGACAAACCTGATCAGGGGGAATCTGCTTCCCTCTGCTCGCCTCTGGATAACCACACGACCTGCAGCAGCCAATCAGATCCCTCCTGACTGTGTGGACATGGTGACGGAGGTCAGAGGGTTCACCGACCCACAGAAGGAGGAGTACTTCAGGAAGAGATCCAGAGATGAGGAGCAGGCCAGCAGCATCATCTCCCACATGAAGACATCACGAAGCCTCCACATCATGTGCCACATCCCAGTGTTCTGCTGGATCACTGCTACAGTTCTGGAGGAGCTGCTGAGAAGCAGAGAGGGAGGAGATCTGCCCAGAACCCTGACTGAGATGTTCATCCACCACCTGGTGGTTCAGACCAAAGTCATGAAGGTCAAGTATGATGGAGGAGCTGAGACAGATCCACACTGGAGTCCAGACAGCAGGAGGATGATTGAGTCTCTGGGAAAACTGGCTTTTGAGCAGCTGCAGAAAGGAAACCTGATCTTCTATGAGTCCGACCTGACAGAGTGTGGCATCGATATGAGAGCAGCCTCAAAGTACTCAGGAGTGTTCACACAGATCTTTAAAGAGGAGAGAGGGCTGTACCAGGACAAGGTGTTCTGCTTTGTTCATCTGAGCGTTCATGAGTTTCTGGCTGCTCTTCATGTCCATCAGACCTTCATCAACTCTGGAGTCAACCTCCTGGAAGAACAACTAACAACATCTCGTTGGTCTAAACTGTTCAGACAGAAGATAGATCCAACACTTTTCTACCAGAGAGCTGTGGACGAGGCCTTACAGAGTCCAAACGGACACCTGGACTTGTTCCTGCGCTTCCTCCTGGGTCTGTCACTGCCGACCAATCAGAATCTCCTACGAGGCCTGCTGACACAGACAGGAAGTCTCTCACAGACCAATCAGAAAACAGTGGAGTACATCAAGAAGAAGATCAGTGAGAACGTGTCTGCAGAGAGAAGCATCAATCTGTTCCACTGTCTGAATGAACTGAAGGATGTTTCTCTAGTGGAGGAGGTCCAACAGTCCCTGAGATCAGGACGTCTGTCCACAGATAAACTGTCTCCTGCTCAGTGGTCAGCTCTGGGCTTCATCTTACTGTCATCAGGAGAACATCTGGACGTGTTTGACCTGAAGAAATACTCTGCTTCAGAGGAGGTTCTTCTGAGGCTGCTGCCAGTGGTCAAAGCCTCCAAGAAAGTTCTGTAAGTAGTTGGAGACTGAAGATACTTTTTCATTTTCCTGCTGTTTTATCAGTATAATCTGCTTTTTCTCTTTTCAGACTGAGTGGCTGTAATCTGTCAGAGAGAAGCTGTGGAGCTCTGTCCTCAGTCCTCAGCTCCCAGTCCTCCAGTGTGACAGAGCTGGACCTGACTAACAACAACCTGCAGGATTCAGGAGTGAAGAGTCTTTCTGCTGGACTGGAGAGTCCACACTGTAAACTGGAAGCTCTCAGGTCAGGACTCATCAACCTGTTCAACTGATGACCATTTAAAATGTGTTTTTATTCATGATGAACAGAACAGCTGAGGTGGGAGGTTTTCTGTATTTCTATGACTCACATCAGTTCTGTTACTGACCTTTAGCTCCAGTTTCTCTTAATGAGGCCTCTTCCACTACAGGAACTTAACAACCTGGAACCTGCATCACAGAACCAGAACCTGTAAGAACCTGTACAGTCTTGGTTCCAGGTTCTGTTTTAGTTTCCACTGTTTTACAAATAGAATCTTTCAGACAGACAGACAATGACAGACTTCAGGTCTGTCAGAAATGATGGAGTGAAGCAGCAGCCCTGCAGGTGAGGACAGTCATCATGACTGTTGATAAGCAGTGTCCTCATGTCCTCTGGTCTGTGGGTAAGGTCAGTCCAGTCTTCCTGCTGCTGATGGCTGAGTCCCTTCAACTGAAGTGTTGGTGAAGGATAGAACATCCATCCAACCTGTGGTGAGCTTCATGGTCTCTCTGCTCTCCCTGAAGAGGAGCTACACCCTCATAGGGACCCTATGACCTTTTTCAGATGAGAGGCTGTTAAAGGTTGTTGGTTCCTTTCAGACTGTAGGGACTGAGAGCCAATCACTGGGCAGCAGAGTGTCTCCTGAGACTGAGAGAGAATGAAGAGTCCAGCTCACTGACGCTATGAGGAGTCCAGACTTCATCAAGAGTGGAGATAAATATTTTAAACACGAGTTTGGAGATCCTTAGTCTGGTTCCAGTGGGATTCATGTGAGTGAAAACCAAAGCCTGAGTCTCAACAGCACAAGAAGAAACAAGAAAAGCACTCATGGAGCGCAGTACTCCACCAACACTGTTCATTCCCCCATATGGCATTGTCAGAAATGCAGCATATTTTTTGTAGAAATGCAGCATTTTATTACTATTGTTATTACTGATGATCAGAAATGACGGCACTATAGAATGTGTCCATCCATTCTCTATACACCGCTTTATCCTCACTAGGGTCATGGGGGGTGCTGAAGTCTATCCCAGCTGACTCGGGTGAAGGCAGGGGACACCCTGGACAGGTCACCAGTCTGTCTCAGGGCTACATATACAGACACACAATCACACTCACAATCACACCTACGGACAATTTAGAATAACCAATTAACCTCAGCATGTTTTTGGACTGTGGGAGGAAGCCGAAGTACCCGGAGAAAACCCACGCAGAACATGCAAAATCCATGCAGAAAGATCCCAGGCCCAGGCCGGGATTCGAACCAGGATCTTCTTGCTTCAAGGCGAAAGTGCTAACCAGTACACCACTGTGCAGCCCCGCACTATAGAATGTGTCCTTTAAATATAGATGTACCCACAAAGAAAATGAACTAAGCACAGACGTGTTATGTATGTGTACGTTAGGGTGACCATACGTCCTATTTTGCCCGGACATGTCCTCTTTTGAGAGGCTGTCCGGCCTGTCCGGCCGGCGTTTATAAAGTCCTTCAAATGTCCGGGTTTTTGATCCCCTAAATTCCACATAACGCGAAACCGCCGCGTCGCACAGTGCCGCGCTCTTGAATCGTACTGCGCAGCGCTTAGAACCCATTCTCTTCTATCAGACAGTTTCCACTGCACACGCTGCGGAGCGCCAGCGCCGCGTCTCTGAAGCGCCGGCGCGCGCCACGGCGCTGGAGATTCGCTTCCTCGCAGGCTGACAGGCAGGTAGACACACTGCGAGAGAGCACTCGAACAGAAAGAAAATGCCAAAACGCAAATGTCATTTCACTGATGAAATGCGACAAAAGTACCCCTGTTTTCGTCCGGGTCGTGTCAAATGGGAGGCAGAATGTACAGTCTGCAAAGCTGGGACTTATGTCTCTGTAGCTAATAAGAAAAGGAAAAAGAAGGAAATAAAGGACTGTTGACTTGAGGCATTATTTCTATATTTTTTTCATTTGCCATTAGACACATTATTTTGAAGAATGGGCTAACTGAACATTGAAGAATAGGCTACCTCTCTTTTTTCTTTTTGTTTAATATTTTGAGGCATTATTTCTATTTTTACATAATTGATAATTGGGAGGTTATTTTGAAGAATGGTACTCTACCTCACTTTTCCTAACTAAGGTTTGAGTGTCAGACTTAAAGCTGCTGTCCGGAGTTTGAATCGCAGCATCTCCCAGAACACTGTTGGTCCCTCCCTCTGATTTCGTCCCTTTATTTGTGCACGCGCGGAGTACATGAGAGAAGTGCCCGGAGTGCTGCAGCTTCTTGCCTGTTTTGCTGTTTTCCACTCTTCTACATTTAGTACATTTAGTAAATAATAAAGGAATTACGTTAGAATGCTGTATTGAGTCTAACTTGTCCTAATACCAAAATAACATGAATCTGCTAGGACGAACTAGTAAAGTTTCAATATGTGATTACACTCATGTATCCCTCTGGATGACGTTGTTTATCAAACTTAGTGCATTTACGCGTGTATATGTGTTACATTGTTTATTTATTTCTATCTAGAGTTCAGAATTGCATGACTCCTCTGACGAAGAGTATGTCCCAGACGCCCCAACATCTTCCTCCAGAGGTCGGGCATCTAAACGAAGCCGTCAGGCGGGCTATGGAGGCCGTGGTCGGGGAGCGACGCGAGCACCCCGAGCCAAAAAACGTCCTGCAGTCTCTTGGCCTGACAAGCCGTGGGATTGCTAACTTTTCTGGAAGTTGCTGATCCCTGATGCTCTCTCCTCCACAAGCAAAACAAATGTGCGCGCGGTTGCGTAGTGCGTAGCTCGCCCACCTCTGCATGGGCTTGCTTGCTGTGCGCGTAACCGTTGATTGACAGCATGACAAAGCTGAAGCTCGAACTTGATTGGTCGGCAGCAACCGGCGCTTTTTGGAATAACATGGGGGTCTATGAGAGGAAGGCGGAGCTCAGGAATAAATTTTCATATCGCGTTATACTAACTTTATATTATAGTATCGAACTAGACTAACACATTTAAGCTTTGTTAAAAAATGATACATAAATTGAAAACAAACGGAAACTCCGGACAGCAGCTTTAAGAGAGATGATTATTTCTTATTTTGTTAAACATCTGAATCCATGTGTTCCTACACAACTTGAGTCAATAACTATTAAAGACTAGAGCATGCCATACTTGTATGTGACTGATTATATTGTTTAGGAGAATTGCTTTAATAAATATATTATTTATAAAGCAACTGTTTGTGAGTGTTTTGGGCTATTTTTCTGTATATCCAGATAAAGTGTTCTTTTCTGGGAAATTCAGAATATCTGTTTAACTGAGTTCGAAGCACAGAAAGCCCCCTGACCCACGGAAAACCCCTATAAAGGGGGGGGGACTGAAAATTTTTCGTGCGCGACCTGGAAGTGTGTCCTCTTTTCAGAGAAACAGAATATGGTCACCCTCGTGTACGTTACGTACGGATATTGAATTGTGTGACCTACATATGTGTAAATTAGTTTTACAAAGGTCTGTTGATCACTTCATCACTTTCTGCAAGGCTTTGTTTTGCTCGTGTTGAAACAACCGTTCCCTCCATGCTTTTATTTTGAAGGTGTATTTTTTTTTTTAATGTTATGGACTTTTATTTTTCCACCATTCCAGCAGCACAGGAAGTGTTTATCTAAGAAGCGGTGTCTTGACATGAGGAAGAAGCTGCCGAAAAGTCTGAAAATTCACATAAGGATGGAAGGACAACTCAGAAACACCCTCACAATTTAATCAATTGTTTCTTGTATCATTTCCAATGGATAAGTCAGTAGTAGGATCACAATCATGTGACCGTCATCAGGCAGCTGATGCAGCGTTCACTTCTTGTCATGGTTACAGTGACGCCGTGCCGGCCGCTATCTTTCAGTGGGAAATCCTGAACAAATCCATGGATCCAGTCTATAAGCCGCATCACTGCCGAAATCTAATGAGGTGGTCCTTGTGTCATTTCTGACCTTCCCTGAAAGTTTCATCCTAATCCGTTGGACAAACATACGCCTATCGTCACATAAACGTTCCTTGGTGGAGTAATGAAGGAACATGAACAACAAGGACTGGAGATCAGAAGATGTTTGTTCTGTAACATCAGAGAATCAAATCAGAATCAAAAATAAAGGTGGACAAAGAAATGAGTGAAAAAATCCAACATTATAATCACAGTAATGAACGATACTGACCTTTATTGGATTCATTTCTTCTTGTTTGGTCTGAATTCTTCATTTAGTAAATCTAAACTGTCAGTTTGTTTTTATGAATCTGATCAAATACTTTACTTCTCAGCTTCAAAGTAATCTGATTACTGTAATGTGCTACACTTTGAATTATTTTCACATTTATATAATATTTCAGAGGACTGTCCTCATTGCTGCTGTATTCTGGACATAGTGGGATGTATTTGTTGTTAAATTCACTGCTGTCTTTTCAACAGGACAGAAAATACTGAACTTAATGTTTTACTTCTTTTCTTGTCTTTGTCTCTTCAGACTGAGTGGCTGTAATCTGTCAGAGAGAAGCTGTGGAGCTCTGTCCTCAGTCCTCAGCTCCCAGTCCTCCAGTGTGACAGAGCTGGACCTGACTAACAACAACCTGCAGGATTCAGGAGTGGAGAGTCTTTCTGCTGGACTGGAGAGTCCACACTGTAAACTGGAAGCTCTCAGGTCAGGACTCATCAACCTGTTCAACTGATGACCATTTAAAATGTGTTTTTATTCATGATGAACAGAACAGCTGAGGTGGGAGGTTTTCTGTATTTCTATGACTCACATCAGTTCTGTTACTGACAGTGGCGTGCACAGATAGACACCAGGTGGTGCTAGAGCACCTGCCCCTTACCCTCAGTATCAAGCAGGTGTCCTCCACGTCTCAACGTTCTAAAAAAATATTTAACCATTAAACACACACACAGACACACACACACATGACCCGTGCCGTGACTCCCCCCATCTCGTAACGTGAACACCACCATCCAGGTAACACCTAAATGAATCCAGTGTTTTGTTCATCAGCCTCAGTTGTCACACGGTGCATTTATTACTCCGCCAAGGAACGGCAGAGTTATGTAACGATCGGCGTACGTTTGTCTGTGAATCTGTTAATCTGTTTGTCTGTCTGTGTGAAACGTTCCTCAAAAACGGACTAATGGATTTGGCACAAATGATTAAACTGTGGGCTGTTTCTGAGTCCCGCTACATATTTAGGTCACGTATGAAGCAAACCCCAGACAGACAATGGTGAAGCTCCTGATGGTTCACAAAGCCTTTATTTATGTTCAGCCGTCAGCCCTATTTTGAACATAAATTCACCTTTCTGTCCTTCACTCCTTTCTTGTCTCCATTCCAGCTGCTTCTAAGTTTAAACACATCCTTTACTAGACAGCAACAGTGGAACCGTTTTCTTTCATCTTTATGTGAATTTTCTGACTTTTCAGCATCGTCTTCGTCATGTCAAGAAACCTCTTCTTAGATAAACACTTCCTGTGCCGCTGGAATGGTTACAAAATAAAAGCCCTTACCTTTAAAAATGCACCTTCAAAATAAAAGCACGGAGGGAACGGTAAATTTAACAGTAGCAAAACAAAGGCTTGCCAAAAGTGATGAACTGATCAACAGACCTCTATAAAAGTAATTTACATGTGATTTGGTATGAACACATAACATGTACATGCATAACACATGTCTGTACTCAGCACAAGGTCATTTTTTATTAAATATTTCATCCATCAGAAATGATCCATCAACTGAGCAGCCTTGGCAGAGTACTGCGCTCTCTGAGTGCTTTTCCAGTTTGTCTCTGTTGTGAAGTAGCCTGTCTCATGTAGCGCTAAACAACCGTGTCTAAATTAGCCAGCTGCCCACCTGCTTAACTCATTGGCTGCCAGCTGTTTTCAGAGCAAAGAGCCCCCTACTGCCAGAGTTTTTAAGAATTTTGACAGATTTTTCAAGATCTACAGAATATCAAGTTGTAAGACTACATAAACATTGAAACTATCGAAAGAAAGGGTAGATTCTCTTCTTTCATCAGGAAAAAACAGTTTGTTTCTAGCATTTTTGGTTCTAAAGTTATCGGCAGCAGAACATAGGGTCGTTTCAGCAAAAACACCCGTTTTTGACCAAAAAACAGAGATAACGAGCTTTTTCTGCAGAGAGGCACATCAATCACTTTGACGCCAATATTTTTTGGTTCAGTGACATCCCACACAACTGAACAGTTGTTTACTTATATGAAAGAACAAAAACAACTCGGAAAAAGCATTTTGAGGTCAACTTTTTAACCTTTTGTTAGCTAAATCATTTATTTACAAACAAACAACACAAGTCAACATTTTGGTTCAGAACAATACATCTTACAAAATATAAACAAAATGTTTTTGTGTGTGTGTGTGTGTGTGTGTGTGTGTGTGTGTGTCTCTGTGTGTGTATGTGTGCTCGCTCTAAACTCATCTGACTCGGCTTCGTCAGATGAGCTCAAGAGAGCGGTGGTGGCGAAACAGAAACCTAGCGCGGCTTTGATCGCCAGCAGCTGTTGGCAACGGCACTTTTTGCTGTCGCCCCACCATGGTCACTGTCTTTGTCATTTTTTTGGCCCACCGCAACACTCTCACGTTCCAAAACTCCAGGATTTTCACCGACAAGCTCCGCCAGACTATCCTGCAGCCCCCCCAGTCAAAAAACATGATTGACGTCTATAGACTTCATTGGCAGCGAATGAGTTAACAAGCTCAACACTACCCATAATAATAATCAATGAACTGACAAAACATGACGACGATGACCTCACAACCAGTGTTATTTGGTGAATTGGTACAGCATATGATCAGTATACTATAACTGAATATTTAGTTTGTGTAGGTTTATTATTAGCCTGCAGTAGGTTGAGGCAACACTTGCTGTGACTAATTTGCTAAATGACAAAAAGAAAAAGTAGTTTTCTGCCTTGTTGTAGCCTAATGTCAGGAATCAGTCTGGATGTTGTCGATCTCTTTTAATTTACCAATTTTTAAGGTACAATGTTTTATTGACTCTTTGTGTGTCATTATTAAGATGTTAAAATGAATGCCGTTACAGAAAATGTGTTCCTGATTTTGTTATTTTTTCAGATCTCACACTGTTATATTCAGCCGGTGGTTCTACACGCTGCACAAGGTGCCCTTTTTTTTCACTGAGCACCTGCCCCCCAAAATGTCTGTGCACGCCACTGGTTACTGACCTTTAGCTCTAGTTTCTCTTAATGAGGCCTCTTCTACTAAAGGAACTTTACAACCTGGAACCTGCATCACAGAACCAGAACCTGTAAGAACCTGTACAGTCTTGGTTCCAGGTTCTGTTTTAGTTTCCACCATTTTACAAAATAGAATGTTCCAGATAGACGTCAATGAAAAGGAAACACCAGAACAAACATTTAGTGTTTGATGTTTGTTTGATGACTAAACTCTGCAGTTCAGCTGTTGGACAAGAAGCAGGAAGGAGAAGATGTGGAGAACAATGTTCAAATGTTTGACCACCTGAACAGTCCACCTTCTCACCAGCAGAGATTCTGATTGATCCTGATGACTCTGTGATTCCTGATCACCTGATAGGTGGACTTACTGCTGCTGTATTCTGGACATAGTGGGATGTATTTGTTGTTAAATTCACTGCTGTCTTTTCAACAGGACAGAAAATACTGAACTTAATGTTTTACTTCTTTTCTTGTCTTTGTCTCTTCAGACTGAGTGGCTGTAATCTGTCAGAGAGAAGCTGTGGAGCTCTGTCCTCAGTCCTCAGCTCCCAGTCCTCCAGTGTGACAGAGCTGGACCTGACTAACAACAACCTGCAGGATTCAGGAGTGGAGAGTCTTTCTGCTGGACTGGAGAGTCCACACTGTAAACTGGAAGCTCTCAGGTCAGGACTCACACTTTGAAAGTGAAAGAAAATGAAAGATTGATTCTTTATTTGCTTCAGATGCATCAAATCTGCACCAAAATGTATCTAAAAGACAAAGAAGAAAAGAGAGAGAAACATCCAGCCAAGTGTTGTCCATCAGGTTTGTGTTGTTTTGTGTGTGCAGGCTGTCAGGCTGTCTGCTCACAGAGGAAGGCTGTGCTTCTCTGGCCTCAGCTCTGAGCTTCAAGACCTCAAATCTGAGAGAGCTGGACCTGAGCTACAACCATCCAGGAGACTCAGGAGAGAAGATGCTGAGAGCTAAAGTGGAGGATCCACACTGTAGACTGGAAACTCTCAGGTACAGACAGACAGACACTCTCAGGAAGCTTTTAGCCTACCTTAACACAAAGAGTGGAAGCAGAAGAACACTGTTAGCTCAGCTACACACCATGACTGAAGGGAAGAGGAAACTGTTAGCGTAGCTTAGCACATGGACATGACAGACAGGGAACCTTTTAGCCTAGCTCCAGGAAACATCAATGAGTAAAGCTGAATAATGAGTGTAAACTGAGCTGGAACGTGACGAGCACAGGACAGGACTTTAGAGATGCTGCATTCAGGTGTCTGTGTCTCCATGTTGGACTGGTCCTTTATCAGTGGAACAGTGTGAGAGCCATGTAACGTCCATGTGTGCTGCTGAAAGAGTCTCTGCTGCTCTGACCGTCCTCCTCCTTTCAGGGTGACGCCTGCTGGAGTCCGATGGTTGACACCAGGTCTGAGGAAGTGTAAGTGTGTTTTAATGGATTGATGGAAACAAAGCAGCACATTCAAGCATCTTCAAAGTGTCACATCTCTGAGGTCATCATCAAAGCTTTAATACTGATCACATGATCCATCAATAACTGCAGCTGTGTTGTGTTTGTTCTCTCCATCAGATTCCTGTCAACTCACAGTCGACACAAACACAGTACACAGAAACCTCAGACTGTCTGACAACAACAGGAAGGTGACATTAGTGGAGGAGGATCAGTCGTATCCTGATCATCCAGACAGGTTTGAATACTGGTTTCAGCTGCTGTGTAGAACTGGTCTGACTGGTCGCTGTTACTGGGAGGTGGAGTGGAGAGGAGAGGTTGAAATATCAGTGAGTTACAGAGGAATCAGAAGGAAAGGAGACAGTGATGAATGTGTGTTTGGACGTAATGATCAGTCCTGGAGTCTGATCTGCTCTGATTATGATGGTTACTCTGTCAGACACAATAACAGAAAAACATCCATCAGTTCCTCCTCAGACTCTCACAGAGTTTCAGTTTATGTGGACGTTCCTGCTGGAACTCTGTCCTTCTACAGAGTCTCCTCTGACTCTCTGATCCTCCTCCACACCTTCAACACCACATTCACTCAACCTCTCTGTCCTGGATTTGGGTTCTGGTTCTATCCTGGTTCCTCAGTGTTTCTGTGCTGAGTTCAGGCTCCAGAGTCTCCTCCTGTCAGAGAAACAGTGTTGAACAGATAGTTGAGTCTCTCCATGACTCTGTCCCTCACAAACATGTTTTCACATTCATGGATTAAATCTAATCTTCTTCCTCTTCAAAGATGAAGTTGTGATTCTTCCAGGAGCCAAATGTGGTGTTTGCATCTTTTTCCAGTCAAATGTTGAGAGTGAAAATCAGGATGTGGTGTTCCTCTGACGCTCACTTGAACTAAAAGCATTTGAGCTGCACAAAGTGTGAAATGAGAGAGGAAGCAGTGAATCTACAAACTGCTGACAGACTTTCACACATTATTGTCCAGAGAAAATCAGGTTTTTGTGCAAACAACTGTGCAAACTCTGTTTTATAATCTAATATTGTTATTGTATTCATTTGTTCCCTTTTTTCTTTTTAGAACAAACAGACATTTAAAATCTTTTCCTGTAAAAACATCTGATGATTATTTAGCTCACAGAGTTTTAAAACCTTCACAAAGCAAACAGAAATCACACAAACATCCAGTTAACACGACGTGTTTTCATCTGAATATTCTTTCTATTCAGACATTCTAGTTTCTTTTATGCACTTTAGTCTTGAAGCAATGAGGACAAACCTACATTATTATTAAATCTCTCTTTTTATCCAACAGGAAATCTAAATTCTTCCACATATTTTAGACTTTCTCTCTAAAAACAGGACAAAAGAAGCTACAAAAATATGAATGTAAAAGCTGAATCAGTCTGAAAACTAAACACAAAACTAATCTGCAGCGTTTAGTTCTGATCAATAATCAGTTTTTTACAGATTTCTGGTGCTTGGTGGACTGAAGGAACGGCGCCTCCTGCTGGAGTCTCAGCAACAAGAATTAAATCACATGTTCTGAAAATGAGTGAAATGATTCTTAGTTTGAACAGGAATAGAATAAAAGAGCAGGATTTCATGTTTTTTCTCAGTGTGTCGACCTCTTCTACCAACAAAAATCACATTAAAACATGAGAGAAGCAGTTTTTGTGTTTTCAATTCATAAATATTTTGAAGAGAAGGTTCTGAATAAACTGTGGTTAGAAGAAACATTTTAGCCGCTAACGTCCACGATATTAAAGATTACAAACATCTGCATCACCTGTAATGTTAACAAACACACAGATCAATATTTACATATATATTAGAGATGTTAAATATTTATCTCTATATACCGACCAGCCCCCCCTGCCTACCATCCTGCCCTTGGAATGAATAGTTTTGTTGAGCAGCCTTTGAACTGATCTCTGGTCTGTTCTGATGTTGGACTTGTTTGTTCCTCAGAGCTGCATCAGACTGTTCTGGACACTTTGTCTTGTCCTGTTAGTTCACTTCCTCCTGTTTCATCAGTTTCTTTGTTCAGTTTATCCAGTTTCAGGTTGTTTTTTTGTATGTTTCCTCTTTTGAACTTCGTTGTTTGTTTTTGCAGTCGCAGCAGTTTTGTTTGTTTCTGGAATGAGTTTGGTTTATTTTCTCCTCAGTCCAGTTTGAACATTTCTGTATTGATTTAGTTCCTGCTTTGTTTAATAAAGTCCTTTTGAATCCTCGCTAGTGTCCACCAGTTCTGCCCCCATGACGTCTAAATCAAAGGGTCAGAGGACGTGGTGGTGATCTGGTGATTATTAAGGATTGTTTCCACTTCACAGAGCAATGTGTTCAGACTACAGACAGACCCATATGGTTTTTTCAGGGCCGATACCGATTATTAGTCATCAAGGAGGCCGATAACTGATATTTGGAGCCGATATTCATTTGCAGTAAAAGTGAAAATATTGGCGTCAAAACTTTGATTAATACAAACTCCAACACTTAACTTGGTTTAAATGCCTTTAAGCACATGTTTATTAAACAGCTTTTTACATTTGCAGCATGTTAAAGGTTGTTTTTTTATCTTAGACAACAGACATCTTGGTTTCAAAATCCTAACAAAGTGCAGGGAGCTCCCAGGCTCAGCAGCATGTCTCAGAAAGTTCAATGAAAAATTCAACAAATAAACAGCTCCCCAAAGTTTTCTACAGTAAATAAAGTTTTTCAGAATTTCAATAGAACTGAAATGTTATTTTATCTTTCACTGTCTTTGTTTTAAGTTCAAAGTGCAGGGAGTTTCCAGGCTCAGCAGCATGTTTTTCTGACTCCTTTGGGCCTTTTTGGTGGCATTCTCAGTGAAACTCATTAAAAAAACATCCAATGAGTCAGTATCTGAAGGTTGTTATAATGAAAAAAGCGTGTTTTTAAAATAAATATCCATACATCGATAAGGAGCTCTTACAAACACATCTACTCTCTCATACGCTCAACAGCGCCCCCCGAGTTTGCATGTTCTCCTTGTGCATGCGTGGGTTTTCTCCGGGTATTCCAGCTTCCTCCCACAGTCCAAAAATATGCTGAGGTTAATTCATCATCCTAAATTATCCGTAGGTGTGAATGTGAGTGTGATTGTGTGTCTGTATATGTAGCCCTGTGACAGACTGGTGACCTGTCCAGGGTGTCCCCTGCCTTCACCCGAGTCAGCTGGGATAGAATCCAGCACCCCCCATGACCCTAGTGAGGATAAAGCGGTGTATAGAGGATGGATGGATGTTTGTCTCCAGGTTCAGGGTGAAGATCATAGAGATGATACAGTGACCTACAGCACTCTCAGCACTTCCTCCACCTCTGCTGGAGCCTCCACTGATCCCAGGAACCTCTACGCCTCCATCAACAAGACCAACACATAAGAGGCCACAGTGTAGCTACATCTCTAATCATTACATTTGTTTCACACTGATAAATTATCGCTTCAAGCTTCTGATTACTTCATACTAGTATGGGACATTTTTCTTTGCATCTCAAAGCTTATAAATAAAACGATCATTTATCTGATAATCAGTTATTTAGTCTGTTTACTTTGTTTGAAACATGATATAGAACATATTTCAGTTACTTTCTATGTTGTAGGGACATCACATGCAATACTAACATGTTTTTCCGTCTTTTTCCAAGAACTTAACGTTTTATTGTTGCTGTAACACTTTGTTGTCCACTAGGTGGTGTAGTAGATTCACAGTATCAAACTCTAAAAGTGGATTCATGTGGCTGCTTCCTGTGCACAAGACACAAAAAGGAATATGATGTATTTTTAGAAACTAACTTCATTTCACTGATGTAAATTTAGTGTTTAATTTGTTCAACAGACTGGATTTAGTGAATCTCATTCCTCTATTTGAAGACACCTGCACAGGCACATCCTCACCGTTCTCAAAGCGCCACCAATCCAACCTTGAAATATCTCTCAAATAGCGAGCTAGATACAGGAAAGTCCCCCAATATTTGGACAGGGACACAGTTTTTGTCCCTTTGCCTCGGTAGCCCACCACAGTGGAGTTGAAATGAAGCATCAAGATGTGATTAAAGTGTAGGCATTAGTTTGGATTCAAAGGCTTCAACCAAAAATCTTGCATTCACCGTTGGGGAGCTAAATACATGTTTGACACAGTCGGTCTAATTTCACAGCCAAAACCAGGCTATGGTGAGTGTTTAAGCTTACAGCTGTTATTGCTCACTATGTAAGAAGTTGTTGATTAAAAAATGTCTGAACACTGCAGAGGTGTGGAATCACTTCTTTGTAGTTGGCTGCACCTTTGAAAGTCATTTTTTCAGCAGTAGAAACGGGGTTGGTCATTTTTTATACAGTTTGAGCAGAAATCTGGTGAGTTTTCATGCTTGTTTTACATGTATTTAGAAATGATTGATGTTGGAGTCATGTTTCTCTAAAGGAAAGAGTGTTGTAAAGGTGAAAAGAATCAAATAACATCAGTTTCCACTCATCTTACACAAAGGTTTCTCTGACTCCAAATAAAGGACTTTAAATGGGAACAATTCATACACATTTCCACTTTTACTACATTTTGCTGCTGTACACATTTTAATGCAGTCAAAGTGATTTATTTTTTACTAAAACTGAATATCCCCCGTGGGCCGGGGGTGGTCCTCCGGGGGGTCCGGTCCGGCCCTCGGGGTGTGGAGATTGTAGAGGGGACGTTGTCTGTGGATTGTGGATTGGTGGAGCTGTGGGTTTGGAATCGTTTCTAGACCGTGGCGGGTTGCTTTGGTCGTGAGGTGCTGGATTCTTCATTGTTCTTTTGTCGCTTTGTGTCTCATTTTTCTATGACTTTGTCTCGTTTCGTGTTTCCTTTTTGCTCGCTTGTGTTTTTTCGTTTTATTTTTGTCATTTTGTATTTTGCTTTTGTCAGTTGTGTAATTTTTTTCTCATTTTTTTGTTTCTTGATTTTTTGTCTGTAATTTTTTGTCTAATTTTTAGGCTCTTTTCTGATTTGCTTTGTGTCATTTGTCTTATTTTTTGTCATTTTGTTTCAATAAAAAAAACAGAATATGTGAATGATTCTTCCACCTCTGTTCATCATCAAATATCTGTCCTTTAGTCAACATTACTCTTTAAATGTCAGGACTGATCCCAAAGGCAAAATATGGTGACCTGTCCAGGGTGTCCCCTGCCTTCACCTGAGTCAGCTGGGATAGACTCCAGCCCCCCCCCATGACCCTAGTGAGGATAAAGTGGACAACAAAGAGCCCGGCTGACCCCCTCCTTCTTGTCTGTATATGTAGGCCTTCATGTGTGAGAAATGACGCTTCCCTCTAATCTACTGGGTTTGTACAGACACAGTTTTTATTTTTATATAACAGACTGAAGGAAAAATTGTAGGTAATAGGTCATTTTGAACCAACATACAGAAGGTCACCCTTTGACCCCAATTGAAGACACACAGAAGCACACCAACTGCTCAGACAGACAACTATTTGCTGATACAGCAACAATAACAAGGTTAGATCTGCCTCTTTTCTCTCTCAGACAGTAGAAACCCTACAAGGACAGAGAGACTCCTCAGAGTTGATACTGGCTTTGTCTGCATATGCGGTCCTTGCTGTATCATTTCTCCTGAATTCAGTAAAGCATTTTTCTCTACATCAGTCATCTGAGTCTCCTGAGTGTTCCTGAGTTCACTTCCTGAGGTTCCTCACCAGACATCCAGAAATTCTCTAACAAACTGGCGTCACGAACAGGATCTCCAAACAACAAAGACTGGTAAGTGTGCAAATTTTAATACATTTGGCAACCTACCATGTCTGAGTTTGGTGAGATTATGTACCTGTTAAAAATTTCTAACCAAATTTAGAAGTAATATTACACCTGTGATCATCAGATAGCCAATTTGGACATTGAATGCTAGTCGGCTGCCCCATGAGGCGAGTCCGGCGCCTTACGCATGTGGATTTCAGTTAGATGTTCAGTGTCCACTGCTGAAAAAGGCAGTGTTGTAGTGTTGTGTAGTAGGATCGAGAAGAATACCTGGGTCGCCCTTCAGGGAAGGGTAGACTGGACCTTAGGGGACACCCTATAAGTGTCCACTGCTGAAAAAGGCAGTGTTGTAGTTGAGGGGGTGTTCGGCCTTTGGTTCGGCGGGTTTAAGCCTCCGGGGAATACTTTCCCTGAGCTCGGTCGTGCGCAGACCTACAAATTCAATACGTTGAATTTTGTACTCAGATCCAAAACTTGAAAATCCACATTAAATTTGAGGAAACTCCATTTGATCTGACAAAAGTTTACAGAATGATTTTCACTTTCAGAGAAGAATTGTGAGTTTTTCCAAAAGAGAAAGGTTGAGACACTCACAGAGGCTCAAATGTATGGAATAAGATTACTGTCAAAAGTATTCATCCACGATTCTAACCATTCGTATTCGTAATGTTAAACATTTGTATGTTAATAAAAAATTTGTACACAAAATTCTGCTGTCATATGCATGAGTTTGATAAATTAAGGGTTAGGATTGTTTTTACGAGTATGAACCTAAAAGTTGTGAGTGCAACTCTAATTTCTACGACTACGAAGTCTTCCCTGTGAGGACGAATTCAAGTTTATGGGTACGAGTAGAAAAATACTGGAATGACGTCACATAGGTCACAGGGGAACGTAATCGAACACCGATTGCTCCAAACGCGCATGCGCCATTTATAAAGAGTAGACGCCGGGTGGACCCGGTGGACCTACCGGGGCAGGTGACGCCTCACAGGTCAAGTAAATAACACATCCAACTTCTTGTAATTTATTTATTTCATGAAACTGTACTGTTTTAACTGATATACAGTTTATGGACGAAAGACGGTACTGCTTAGCTTGCACGCTAACGAGCCGGGCCGGTGACACATTAGCCTTCTAATGCAAGGAGGCTAATGAGGAGGCTTAATAACAAAACAAACATAATTTGAGATTATGGATCGTGGCAATTGGCGTATGAATCAGCCCATTGTACAGCCTAAATTGCTGTAAATTAAGTCCAGTTTTAGTTCTTTGCAAACTCAGACACGTGCATTAGTTTAGTTTGCAATGAATCTGGCGGAGTTCGGTAAAGTTGGAAAGATATTCACAGATTCGGACTTCCGGCATCAATAACTCATGAGATATATGTTGTCAAAACATGAACGATGCCTCTTTCAAATCGTTGTAAGGTAGACAATGTGCTACAAGGCCAATTTTATCAAAAGTCGCTGTATTTCAAGCTACAGAAATAACATTGGCGTCTATGAGCAGCCGGCGGTGCAACGAGTGAACAGGGACCGTCTGCAAATAGCAAAACCGCTGCAACAGCGAAAAGAGACACTACACATTTATTCAATAACTTCACTGTAGAAGAATACCTGGGTCGCCCTTCAGGGAAGGGTAGACTGGACCTTAGGGGACACCCTGTAAGTGTCCACTGCTGAAAAAGGCAGTGTTGTAGTTGAGGGGGTGTTCGGCCTTTGGTTCGGCGGGTTTAAGCCTCCGGGGAATACTTTCCCTGAGCTTGGTCGTGCGCAGACCTACAAATTCAATACGTTGAATTTTGTACTCAGATCCAAAACTTGAAAATCCACATTAAATTTGAGGAAACTCCATTTGATCTGAGAAAAGTTTATAGAATGATTTTCACTTTCAGAGAAGAATTGTGAGTTTTTCCAAAAGAGAAAGGTTGAGACACTCACAGAGGCTCAAATGCAGTTGAGAAGAATGTGTGTCCTCCCCCAGGATCCGAATGGACATTTTATAAACATTTATTTGAGTGAATTGCTACAGAAGCTGACGGCATTCTGATTCTGGGAGGAGATTTAAATATCCGCCTTGACCCATCTGCTGATTGAACTCACCCCTAGAGTGTGCTAAATAAAAGAAGTAACAACATCAAGGCAACATGAAGGAGTTGGGACTCCTTGATGTTTGGAGAGAGTTGAACCCAGCAGCAAGGATTACAGCTTTTTCTCCCATCCCCACAATTATTACTCAAGAACAGACTATTTTTTGATGTTTCAAAATGATTCTCACAAAGTGATAAGTTGTAAAATAGGAGTCATGGATCTATGGGATCATGCCCCAATATACTTGGAAGTAATATTTAGTAAAGAGAAACGAGAAACCTCATGGAGATTAAATACAAGTATTTTAAAGTCAGTTAGCGAGCAAATTAGGGAAGATATAAAAAATGATATCTTGGATAATGACAATGAAGAAGTATCTCCTGTTATGTTTTGGGACGCATTAAAGGAGTCATTGGAGGAATGATAACTGGCTATAGCTCAAACCTGAAAAAGAAACGGAACAAGGAATTCAATATTGTCCAAATACAGCTGAAGAATTTAGAAAAGGCCCACAAAATGAATGCAGCTAAGAGCTTGAAAACAGAATTGGATAAAGTAAGAAACAAAATGAACAATATTCTTTCAGAGGAAATCAAGAAGAAAATGACATTCCTACAGCAAAGTTACTATGAAACAGGAGGACGTGCAGCTAGACTATTGGCTTATAAATTAAAAAACAGCAAATAGAGAATACTATTCACAAAATAAGGGATCCTCACACAAACCAATTAGTAAATAAATTGGAGAATATACAAGAAACATTCCTGTCGTTTGACAAACATTTATATTCCAGCCCATGGTGGATAGCAGCTTAATGAATGCATTTTTAGATACAATTCAACTACCTAAAGTAACTGAGGAACAAAACAAGATTCTCATATCAGAAATAACTGAAGTGGAACTTAGAAAGGCCATCTCTGAGTGTAAAACCAGCAAAGCACCAGGACCTGATGGGTTTCCCTCAGAGTGGTAGAAAGAGATGAAAGACCTCGTGGTTCCAATCCTGAAAAAAACATTGAATTCTATTATTCAGAATGGAATAATGTCTCCATCCTGGAGTGAGGCGTCTATATCCCTAATAGTTAAGGAAGGGAAGGACAGAATGGAAAATTACCGCCCTGTAAGTGTCCTCAATCAAGATTACAAGATATTTACACATATTCTTTCTAAAAGGCTAGAGAATATACTGCCTGAAATAATGAGTTTAGATCAGACAGGTTTTGTTAAAAAGAGACAATCGCAGGATAATATTCATTGAACTTTACAAATTATAGATCATATAAATAGAAACCAAACTGAGATGGAGCTTATCAGCCTTGATGCAGAAAAGGCCTTTGATCGGGTTCATTGGCAATTTCTATAGAAAGTTCTGAGAAACTTTGGATTTGACCAATCATTGATAAAAGTAATTCAAACACTATATAAATGCCCAAAAGCAAGAATAAAGGTAAATGGAGCACTTTGAAAAGCATTTGAAGTCAAAAGAGGAAGCAGACAAGGATGTCCAAGCAGTCCTTTACTATTTGCTGTTTTTATGGAGGCACTGAGTCAGGGCATGACTCAAAGTACAAGGATCAGAGGAGCTGAACTGTTTGGACGAGAACAAAAGATTTCACTTTTCACGGATGATGTCTTCATTTATTTGTCAGAACCAGATTCTTCCTTTCAGTATCTCCTCTCATTCTTGGAGACATTTGGGTCAGAATCCGGTTAGAAGCTCAATATTGCTAAAACACAAATACTTAGTTTGAATTATAAGCCCAGTCAACTATTGACTGCCAAGTCTGATTTAAACTGGAAATTGGACTTTATAAAGTATCTTGGTGTTAATATTCCAAAAGATCTGTCTAAATGATATGATATTAATTTTAAGCTGCTGCTTCAACAGATTCAGAAAGATATTAAAAGATGGGACCTCATACCACTGTTAAATTCTGATTCACGAGTAGATATTGTAAAAATGAATATCCTCCCAATACTGCTGGATTTATTCCAAACTCTTCCAGTTGATTTCACAGATAAGCAATTCAACCAATGGGATAAAATCATCTCCAGATTTGTGTGGCAGGAAAGAAAACCAAGAGTGCGCCTTAAAACTCTTCAATTAGCAAAAGAAAAATGTGGCCTCGCCTTACCCTGCTTTAAAGATGACTACATTTCATCTCAGCTTAGAATCTTAGTATGCTGGTGGAACCCAGAATATCAAGCAAGGTGGAAAGAAATAGAAATGAGTATTTCCAAAGGCTGTCCAATACAAGCCAGACTGGGGGACACACAGCTTATAAAGGAACAGATACAGCAGAATAATCAGTGGATAAATGTTGCATTAAAAATCTGGTTACATCACATAAAAAAATCACTTTCAGGAAGAGATCAAACTGTTGCGCTGGGCGCCCTATGATAATGATTTTACACCCAGTAAAATGGATGTCAGATTTAAAAAGTGGATCGGCCATGGCTGATCATCAAACTGTTCTTATTTTCTAAAGGGAACACTAAGAGACTTTCAGTCCATAAAGAGAAGGCACAGTTTACAAAACAATGACTTTTACAGATATCTCCAGGTACGTCACTATTTATACACTTTTAAGCCCAGGGACTCTGTTTTTGAAACACCCATTTTAAAAACCTTCGTGAAAGCTTCCTCAGAGGATTCAGACCAAACATTCATTTCAAAAACATATAAAGACCTTCAAGTGATCAAGAAAATGAATGCAGATTATATTAAACCAAAGTGTGAAAACGATGCTAAAAAAGTAATGCTGGAAGACGTCTGGCTAAAACACTGTGCTTTCCAGTGGAAAATCACAAGCTCAAACTCTTGGAGAATCTTTGGCTGGAAACCATTTGTAGATTCTTTATTACCCAGCACAAAGTTCTCATTACCAAGGCACACACAGTTGTTGGAGGAAATGCGGCACACGAAAAGTAAAACACTATCATCTGTTCTGGTCTTGCCCGTTAATACAACCATATTGGAAACAGATTGAAAAGGAGATAAAAGACATTTTGAACATACAAACAACATTGAATTGGGATGAATTAATATTGGGCCGACTGTACTCCATAGACAGAGATTTAGAGATCAGGCTATTATTTGGTATATTGAGTCCAGCCGCCGTAAAGCAATCACCAAAAAATGGTTGAACCCATTACCTCCAAGTGTTGATGATTGGTTTGATGTAACATACAGAATCTTTGTCATGGAACCAATAACCTTACAGAAGAGATTACAAGCTGATCAATTTGACCAAATCTGGAAGAAATGGAAAGAATATATTACTCTTAAAAACCAGGATTTGTCTGACCCTCTGTTAGAATACAAATACATTGTGATTGTGAATTAATGTGATTGTGATGTAATATGTACCGTACAGCCCTTGTTTTTTGTTTTTCTTCCCTTTTGTCCCCCCCCCCGTCTTTCTGCTGTTCTATCCATAAATGTGAAAATAAAAAATAAAAAAAAGAATGTGTATCCGTCTATTGTTTGTTTCCATTCTTGCTGGTGTGTGTGCATGAGTGCCGATAACCATGGGTGCTTCACAGTCCAAGATAGATGACACGCCTCAAAGCTCCAAAAACACACAGAAAAAGAATATTTCTACATCCAAAAGTAAAACAGATGCATCCACACATAGTGGTCCTGTTAATGATCCTCACTCTGAAACATACCGTAAATGGACTAAAGAGGAATGGCCATATGTTGGTTCTTTTGATTCAGAGAAGCTTGATTTTGCTGCATCAAAGCTAAATCCGTGTTTTGGTGATCCACAGTGGGATCTTGCATACATGTGTGAATGTGTGAAGATCTGGTTTGACTACGCAGAGGAAAGAGGTGCTAAGAATGGCAGTGACAAGCGGTGTGAATACGACTGAATGATTTAAATGCCATCAAATTACTGCAGATTAATGACTCATCACTTCAGATATGAGTGGCCAGGTTCTGTTTAGCCAAGACAGGTTTGTCAATGTCAAGACTGGTGCTCTTCCTCAAAATAGAAAAGTCAGATTTCAATCAAATTTTGAGGCTACATTCGTTCCTAGTTTTCATGTCTAAATTTCATGTTAAATTTGTTGAGGTGTCATCTTCCTTATTACTGTCACAGTATCGCTCACAGAGAGTAATCTGCTGAGAATCCAAATTAAGGGTCAAATATTGGTGTCACAGATAAATCTTGTTTTTATTTCTGACTAAAGTTACATGAATCTAAAAAAATAAATCGGTTTTCAAACCATGCTAACGACAGGGTTAAAATGGCCTGATGCTCTTCCTATTGTGCTCTATTCAGTTCGTAGCACAGCGAATTCAACCACAGGACTGAACCCCCATGAGGTTCTCATGGGACGGTCCACAGGAGCTGTGACCCCACACAAGATCACTCTATTGTGGACTGAAGAATATATGACTGAGTGTGTGAAATATACTAATATAAGAATAACTAATATACTAATTGACTAAAACCATAAGACGTTTTCAGTTACAGGTTTCTGACAGGCTCCCTAAACCACCGAGAGGAGCCTATTCATCCTTTTCAGTGTGGTGACTATGTACTAATGAAGTCTTTGGAAAAAGAATCTTTGTCTCCCAGGTGGAAAGGTCCCTACCAAGTGCTGTTGGTGACACGGACGGCTGTAAAGGTACAGTGTTAGATAAAAGTTTGTTCATGGTGACGTTTCACCTGCGACAGCGGAGTGTCGATATTTACTCAACCACTAGAGGTCGCTTAACGTCAAAACGTAACACTCGGTCGTAATACGGGCGTGTACAGACGACCTATGTGGTCGTTTTTTGTTTGAGGACAGGCTCGACCAGCCACGGTCAAAAAGGAGGGGTCCGGGCAGGAGTGATGTGGAGGCTGATTCTACTCCTAGTGGTCCACCACCATTCCCCACACGGCGGAGAATCGAGAGGTGCACCTGGAGCATCTCCTGCTGGACGACGTCCCTATAAACCCCCTGTACCTGATGCACTCACCGGTGCAGCCCAGCACCGTACACGTACACTGATACACGAAGACTGGAGCAGAACACAGAGACAGTGGACTGCTCCTCTCACATAAACACTGATAACTTGCAGAGACACGAGAAAGGAGAAATGGACTCTATGGACTCGGATTCTGGTTATCAGCCTACAAAGAATGGGACGAGAGAGATATCCTTTTTCTGCTCCAATACAAGGTGTAAGGAAAATGATTGTTTTGTCTATCCAGGTTATGATTCGGAAGGGAACTGGACCTGGAACATCCTAGACCTGGATCTGGTAACGGTATCTAAAATGCCCTCTCTGTTACCTCACAAGGTGAATATGATGAAGGTTGAAGTTGTCAGAGTTGAGCCTTTGGCAGGAATACCTGACTTATAGTGTTTTACTGCAAAAATCCTCAATAGCAACCCTATGTGAACTGAATTTGCACCAAACTACAGGTTGTTTCCTTTTAAAGATCACAGGTGCCTGCCAGCGAAGGAAAAACCTCCCCTAAACAACAACATGCTCGTATCGGTAAGTAATGCGTTCTGTGTCATTACCTGACCAGTTACCAAGCAAACCTAAGCAGAATTCTGCAGTAAAGCTTATGCTAGGTTGTGCTCATGAATGTAATATAAGTAAATGCTGGGTGTGTCAACACATGCATAATTCTGTGCATTCTCCTATGTTTACACCGGTTCCTTTTTCTTTAGCTGATTACAGAGAAATAAACTGGAATGATATAGGTTCAAGGATGGAGAACGGTTCAGAGGACTGCTACACCCCGACCTCCTGTTAAAAACACTGAGTTTTCTAGGTACCAAGAAATGTCAGAATGGGTGGTAACTGAGGTCAACACACAACACTGGCCTGCTGAACTCAATATATGCAAATTGCTGATAATCCACTCTGTGAAAATATACACTGACCTAGTCATAAATATAGAACTTCATTAGCACTCGTCCAAACTAACTGCTGTCGCTCTCAGATTGAAATTTCTCCATGTGTTCTGCAGCCCTACACCGTTTCCATATTAGTGGATGCATTGGTAATAGTTCAACCCTGGTTCTGAACACATGATGTCAGAGTATTAAATGTTAATATTCACAACTGTTCTGTTACCATCTCAAATGCTGATACACCGTTGAAGAATTGTGATCAATATTTGCCCCCTATTCAGGTTCACGAGTTACAGAATGTGTCCCTGTGTTTTAAGGGTGTGGGTCCCCAACCAAAGGAGCTACGAGGTAAAAGCAGCTGCATCACTGAGGTACCTGTTGTGTTAAAACAAGCTCCACTGCCGCAGAGAGTGTATTTAGTTTGTGGTGAGAAAGCGTATAGCTGTATGCCTTACTCACAGCTAAACGGCGTTTGTAACTTAGCTTATCTCGTCCCGTTAATTAGAGCAGTACAAACTCCTGAAATGGCCTTGCTTCATAATACCCAAAGTAGGACCAAGAGAGAAATCACCACGAGCCAGCAGGTGTGGGGTGTAATTCTCCCCTCATACGGTGTTTTCATATCACACAGAGAAGTAAACTAAAGAACTGGAGAGTCACCTGAATGCGTCCAGCCGTGCTATGGTGGCAGTGTTAGGATTCTGGGGGTGGAGAACCCAAGCACAGGCAAACAGACAGACTAAAGGTGGGAATGAAAAAGGGTTTTATTTAATGAAAATTCCAAAAACACAACTACAGTGACTAGAACTCGGACAGCAGGGCAAAAACCAAATGAACTAAGGTTATGGTGTTACAAGGCTCAATACAATCTAAGTAGAGGGGAAGAACTCACACAACAACTCAGCTTAAATGGCTGAGGGAACAGGTGAGTGAGGGGAACTGATCAGCTGATGCCAACTGAGGGCAATCAGCAGACAGAGCCAGAGGACGAGTGACCGGGAGAGAGAGAGACAAGAGGGAAGGCTGGCAGACAGAGGGAGACAGAGACACACAAGACAAAAACACACACAGAAGGGCAATAATAGGGAAGGGCAGGAAAAGTGGAAAAGGAACAAAAAGGCAGCAGCAGAGGCAGAATCCTGACAGGCAGAACACAAAGAATTACAGGAGGTTAAAACTGTGGCTCTGCAAAATAGAATGGCCCTCCATCATTGTACTGGTAATTTCACTACTACTTGTTCTCACTTGTTTTGTTCCTCTGCCAAATCCAGCCAAGACCTTCTAAAGGCAACAAAAGGGAATGCTTCTGCACAACTAGTCACCTAACCTCAACCCAGTTGAGCTGCTTTTCATTTGCTGAGCACTAAATTGAGTGCAGAAGGCCTCACCTTCTCTCCTGCACACATATTTCTGCTCATTTCTGCTCCCTAATTGAGATGAATCAGTGGATTCCACCATATAATACAGACTGTGATAATGGTGTGGAAGACAGCCGCAGCTGGGACCGGGAGTTTAACAATGAGTTCCTACTGATTTAACATTACAAGAGAATGGTTTTAGAATCACAGAATATAATCAAATACTCATTGATTTCAGAGAATTTTCTCATGAAGTTTCCTAGATGTGCTGTTTTTACACTGATCCACACATTGCATTATTGTGCTCTTTTGAGTTGCGCTGATCTGAGAAATGGGAGGGTCTGCATCGTTCACACTGGTTGAACTGAACGAATAAAAGATGATTTAGACCAGGTCAGTAAGAGGGATGCAACAGCTACACACACAAACACCACAACATGCACACACCTCACACACACACTTAGTTACATCTACACTGCACTACCTTTACACGTGTGTTTAAATAATCAATATAGTGTTGTTTGAATTGTTTTCATTTTAATTTTGCTAAATCATGAATAATACAACTTGCCTGAACACCTGAATTTTCATGGAATGATGTCTCTGTGTAAAACTTGACGTGAAATGATTATTTTTTGTAAAACATACATCCGTTTAATTACATGTTTGCAGTAGGTTTGCTAGTTTAATAGAAAGAGAGTTTTTAAGCATTGAATTCCATGTATCCTTCATTTTTATCCCTTCATGGAGCTAACCTCTCATTACGTCAACAGATTTTTACTTTTCTCTCTTTTTTTTTAGCATTTTCTTCCTCAAAAGTATGAATTAGTGTTAAACAAATCAAGGGTATGTGACTATTAACATACTATTAATAAATAGGTGTTTGTGGTTTGGTGACATTTTGAGTTAGTTTAGATGATTGAAATTTCAGTTTTTTGAACCGTGTGTAATTACAGGTATAGCAGATGTGACGAATTACTCCAATTTTTAAAACATATTTAATTTTCAAGATGATTTAAATTTATGTGTATTTTATGTGTAATTTTATTGTGTATTACCATGACTTTTTAAAATGAATTTTTTACCTTTTGAATATTACAGAATCAATTCTGAGGAGCTCTCTGGCCCTGGGTTTCCCCACACTTAAAATGTTTCCTTTTACTTGTAGTCTAGGTTTGATGTTACGATCAGAAAGGAGGGATTTGTGAAGGAAAAATTGTAGCTAATAGGTCATTTTGAACCAACATACAGAAGGTCACCCTTTGACCCCAATTGAAGACACACAGAAGCACACCAACTGCTCAGACAGACAACTATTTGCTGATAGAGCAACAATAACAAGGTTAGATCTGCCTCTTTTCTCTCTCAGACAGTAGAAACCCTCCAAGGACAGAGAGACTCCTCAGAGTTGATACTGGCTTTGTCGGCATATGCGGTCCTTGCTGTATCATTTCTCCTGAATTCAGTAAAGCATTTTTCTCTACATCAGTCATCTGAGTCTCCTGAGTGTTCCTGAGTTCGCTTCCTGAGGTTCCTCACCAGACATCCAGAAATTCTCTAACATTTTCTATCAGGAAAACATAATACTACAGTTTACAGGTAGATAACCAGCGTTATTTTCACAATAAATGTCTCATAGTGTCAGAATATACCATGGTTGGGGGTCCAGATCAACCCCCACAAAACAAAATGACCCCCTAGGGTACATAAGGGTTAAAAACTATTCAATGTTTATTTGTTTTTATCTTTAAATAACAGCAATATATAAGTATATTTTAAAATATTAAAAGTAACATTTTTTAAACAAAATTTGACAATAAATCCTCTGTTGGACAGAATTTTTTAATGTACAGATATTTAGCATTATTTGAACATTATCTGGAAAATATTGATATTTTTAGTTGATTTAAATGCAGTAAAATTGGACATTTTAGAGTCACACATTGTAAAATGTATTATTTATAAAAATACAGATTTGGACATTATTTACAGTTCTGGTGTTTGTTTTGTTTTATCTTGATTTCATTTTTTTCTGTGATTTTACAGAATATTACCTGTAATTTACCAAAAACTCAAATTAAAAAATATCCAATATTTATTTATTTTCTTTCAAATAACAGCAAATGTAAAATAATATCTTGAAATATTTTTTTAAAATAACAGTTCTATGAAAACATTTGACAACAAAATTCAGTTTCACTGCATTTAAATGAGTAATATATATATATGGCATGCCGTTTAGGAAATTATATATATAATGAAAGTTGATATATATATAATGAAATTTGATATATATATAATGAACGTCGATATATATATAACGAAACTTGATATATATATAATGAAAGTTGATATATATATAATGAAAGTCGATATATATAATGAAACTTGATATATATATATAATGAAGTTGATATATATATATATATATATATATCAACTTTCATTATATATATATCGACTTTCATTATATATATATCAACTTTCATTATATATATATCGACTTTCATTATATATATATCGACTTTCATTATATATATATCAACTTTCATTATATATATATCGACTTTCATTATATATATATCAACTTTCATTATATATATATCAAGTTTCATTATATATATATCGACTTTCATTATATATATATATATATCAACTTTCATTATATATATATCAAATCTTTTTTTCCTACCGAGCCCCGGAAGGGACATGTCCGTATGGCGAAGCGACAATGAAGGACACTCACCCGGACGAGAATTTTATTGAGTTTTATTTTGAAATCGGCCTGAAATACACAGACATTCAAGCAGTGCGATGCGCTAAGAGTCTGCCATGCAGACCAGCGATCCTGATAATGGTAAGTTTTATTTCTCCAACATCCTGCTGTTATCCTACTATGAATACGCTAGCTACAACAGTCCCACATCAGTATTATGAACGTTCCGCCAGCTAACGCGGTCCGGACACCGGATCACTGATTAGAGGTTGGCGTTGAACTATTGTTTGCCAGCCAGTTAGCCGCTGGTAAGCTAACAAGCTATGAAACAACTCCTTATAAAACCGGAGGAAAGCAGCAGCAATATTTCAGTCCAAGACCTGTATTCAGAACCTCCCACGCTGTTACACAATGACCCATTAATCATATTACTGAACTATATGGTTATCATTGAAATTTTCCTTGAAGAACCAGTGAACTCTTTGCGAACACATTTTAATTTATGTGTTGATTATGTTTCGTATCAGTAATACAAGTCTAAAAAACTGATTCAAATGATCAAGTTAACACAATGAAGTAAAGAGTACTGGTAATCTGCAGCTATTTTCATAATTTCAAGGTAAAATTCTGATGTGTGATTTTCTAGCTTTGCAGATGTGGAAATCCAATGCACTGATTTCTTATACACAGATGCTTTTGGTGTTTTTTGTTGTAAAATAAAACAAGGCATTTATCACTGTTGGAAATTATTACAGGTATTATTTGTAACACTTTCTAACATTGTATGGACAAAGCAATAAATCAGTTAATGGATAAAATCATTTGTATTACAGATGCTATCAACAGCATGTCTTGTTCATTTTATTTAGTTGTCGGCCTTGGATGATGAGGTCCAGTTACCAGGAGCACTAGTCTGCAGCTTACTGGTTCCGTCCTGCAGCTCCTCCACGCCGTCCTCCTCTCTACAGACCAAATCAAGTAAGATCTGTTTAGACTATGCAGACATCAACATGATCAGTATGTTATCTTTTGACCCATCCTAAAATCACAAAATAGAACATTTACTTTAAGTTAACTGTGTTTATGAAAATAGAAAATAATTACTGACAACTAGTACTTTTTGGTGCTTTTATGCAGGAAAAGGGAACCAGGAAGCTGCTTTGGATCCTCTGCAGTATCTGGAGAGGTCAGAGGAACGGTTCTTGGAACAGATCGGAAGACACCAAGACGTGACCTCTGCCATGCTCCAGAACATCCAGAAGATGAATGAAAACCTTGGTTGCACTGATGGGACCCATGGTGTCGGTGCTGGAGCAACTGTCCCAGAATTAAACTGCATTGTTGACTATTGGCTTTTCTAGAAAATAAATCTTTTTTAGTACTTCACCTGTTTTGTATTTTACTCATGCACTTTGGGTGAATAAACAGAAATTTGTGATGAGAGATGCAAATTTTGTCTATAATCTACAGAGACTTTATTCAGTGTTCAGTGCACACTTTTGTTACACACATTTTGACAGATAAGCAGTTGTGCTTTTCAAGCAGATTTTAGTCAGAAACATCAGTAGCATATGTTTTTTTTTACTGTTACACCAATCTAGGTAGATAAACTGCACTACTGCAGCAGACATATTATTGAAATGTGCTTCTATTATGTGTCTACATACACTGCTCACAAATAGTTATTCAACTTTTGGGTGAAATTGATGGAAAATATAAAAAGTGCATGCTTTAGTGATATATCATAAAAATAGGGTATTTAACTAGAAACATGCAATAGTGATTTCCTCATCTCAAAAAAATTTATTGAATCAAAAGCTAACAACAGTGGAGGGTATGTCACAATAAAAATGTCTCAGTTTGGACAGAACAGCAGCCTTCAGCTGAAATCCAGTACAATTGTGTCCCACCAGTGGCGTGATCATGGATGTGTCCAGGCAGCAGCTGACCTCTGCCTCGTAATTAGCCTTAAGACCAGCTATAAAGATAAACATAGATATTATCATTATCATCAACATATGGTGCATGTGTTTAACCTTTAAGCTATGTAGGGATGCAAATGTAGTCGAAGCTAAGTAGCTAAGCTAATGCTAACACGTTCAGTGTTCAGAATCAAAACATCTCTAAAAATTACCTGTTTTCTCAAACGTAGTCGCCGTTCCCTGTGACAACCATGAAGACAGATAATCACAGAAGAGCTCATCTGAAGAGCAAATGTCCAATAAGGTTCCTGTTTTTGTTTGCCATGTCCTTCCAGGGCTCAGTAGGAAAAAGTCTGAATATATGGAATGAAACTTTGAATAGATGGAATGAAAATCTGAACATTCTATATTCCGACTTTCATTATATATATATATCTCAACTTTCATTATATATATATCAACTTTCATTATATATATATCAAGTTTCATTATATATATATCAAGTTTCATTATATATATATCAAGTTTCATTATATATATATCGACTTTCATTATATATATATCAAGTTTCATTATATATATATCAAGTTTCATTATATATATATCGACTTTCATTATATATATATCAAGTTTCATTATATATATATCAAGTTTCATTATATATATATCGACTTTCATTATATATATATCAAGTTTCATTATATATATATCGACTTTCATTATATATATATCAAGTTTCATTATATATATATCGACTTTCATTATATATATATCAAGTTTCATTATATATATATATCAAGTTTCATTATATATATATCGACTTTCATTATATATATATCAAGTTTCATTATATATATATCAAGTTTCATTATATATATATCGACTTTCATTATATATATATCAAGTTTCATTATATATATATCGACTTTCATTATATATATATATCAAGTTTCATTATATATATATCGACTTTCATTATATATATATCAACTTTCATTATATATATATCAAGTTTCATTATATATATATCGACTTTCATTATATATATAATTTCCTAAACGGCATGCCATACATATATATATATATATATATATATATATATATATATGTACATTTTTACTGTTATTTGAACATTATTTGAAAGAAGAATTATTTATATTTAAGATATAAAAAATGATTAATAGTTTTTTCAGGTCTCAGTTTGATTATTTTTCCTGTTTTGTTAAATTAGAAATAATATCTGTGAAGAAAAAAGAATCAATTTACATGTTGACAGTTAAAAATAAAATAAAGCAAAACAAAGTTGTAAATAATGTCCACATCAAAAAATAAATAAAAATCTGCATTTTTACTTTAAATAGTTTGTTCTTTTACAACATGTGACCATAAAATGACACTTTTACTGTTTTTCAATCAGCTGAAATAAAATAAAAATATTTTACAGATATTTGCAGGTAAATTTTGTTTTAAAATGTTACAGTATTTGATTGAGTTTTACAGTTTATTTACAGATTTTATTTATTATTTACAGTGCAGGGAGGAAAAGGAAACAGTAGAATTAGTTTAAAATCCAAAAAGCAGCAGTGAGGAAGTGGAGGATTAAAACCTAAAAATGTTCCTGATGAAGAAAAATGAGAAGCAGGAAGAGAAATTCAGATTGAATCCATCAGTGTTTGGTCAAAGAAAGTCTGTAGCTGCTGGTAGATTTAGAATCAATAAAATAAAGCTTTAAAAGACAGAAACAGAACAAACCTGCTGTGTGTTCGGTCCTTGTTTCCAGGTTTCATCCACAGTGTTTGTTGTTGCTGTTGCCGTGGCAACATTTCACCTGCTGTTCAGTCGGACACACACACTTCTGTTACACAACTTAAAGCTGCACCTCACAGTAACACAAAACATAGTTTAGATTTTTGTGCTTCAACTCGTCAAAGCTGCTCAACCAGTTCTAAAAGTTCAACAAAAAAACACCCTTTTGTTTCACTTGTGACCAAATATTTCACAATAAAAGCATTTTATTTGTTTTATTTTGTATTATTGTGACATTCAGCTACAAATAATTCAGAAAATATCACTAGTTGACTTCTGCTTCATTAACTTTTTCGTTATTGTGCTCAAAAATGAAACTTTTGACGACGGCTTCAGGTTCTACATCTACAAGTAAAGAGTAATGTAAAGAGATTTAAGAACAACTTTAAAAGCAGATGTTAGAACATGTTTATGATCAGAGGTTCCAGTCTTATGTTAACTTACAGTAACTTCAGCTACAGTAACGTAGGTCACTGCTTTAGATGTGATGATGTCCAGATGTGGAGAAGAGGACAACCAGTTACTGAGATGACTTTAACACTGACCTGGAGAGTTTATCTCCTCTATGGAGGCTAATGTTGTTAGCAGCAGCAGCTAAACGATGGTAGCTATGTCACCTTTATTCTAGTCTGTAAAATATGCTCTTATTGTGAAACTCTGCCTGCTGCTTCCTCACAGGTGAAGTCCTGACTGGTTCCAGGAAACAGATCACCTGTCTGAGTGTTCAGGAGCGGACTGGAAACTTTGTTCTTCTTCTTCTTCAGCGCTTTGAATAAAGTGTAAGTTTGCTTTGTTTGCTGCTTTAACTTCAGTAATGTTGCTGTTTGTTTCTGCTCTGTCATGTTTCTACATGTTCACTTCTTATTTCACCACAAACTCTGGATCACTGCTGTTTAAACATCCATCAATATGATTATCAGGTTATTGATTCACTGCAATCAGTCAGTATTTCTATTAGATCATTGATTGACTTCAGTCAGTTTGATCAGCTGCTGATGTTTCTTTGTTTCTTCACAATACAAACTGCGTCGTGTCTTTTTTACTTTGGGTTTCTCTGTGAGTCTCTGCAGCTCCATGACTCCATCTGCTGGACTGATAGTAGAAGTGCAGCAGCTGATCTTCTCCAGGAGGATCTGAGTGGATGAATGATGTTTGTTTCCTGTGCAGGTGAAGGTAGAAAGTGTGTGTGAGCTGCTGTGAGTTGAGCATCATGGATGAGTGTGAAGACAGAGAGGAGGGAGTCCCTCCCTCTAAAAGCTCTCTGTGTGGGGAACAGGAGAACCAGAGCAAAGCTCAGAGGTGAGACCACCATCTCTAACTGTCCAGGACTCTGCTGCATGTCAGAGCTCAGCATCACATCACTGCTGCATCATTATTGACAGGAATCCACCTGGACCTGGACCTGGATCTGGACCTGGACCTGGACCTGGACCTGGACCTGCATCCAGCTGTGTGTCCATGAACAGTGACTGGTCAAAGGATCATCCTGATAATTTCAGACGATCTTCAGATGGAAGGTGAGACAGAAAAACTGACAGAAAGACATTTCAGACTCAAAGTTGTTGATGTGTTTATTAACAGCTTGAAGATGTTTTGCTTCAGTTTTTGTCTGTTCTGGTTTTGTTTCAGGATCCAGCAGCAGAACCCAGACTGTCCTGAACCCAGCTGTCTGTCCTTCAAGAGTGACCGGTCAAAGGAGGAATTAATTAACTTCAAAGATGTCCATCCGTCTGCTGATCAGATGTAAGCTGGAACTGACAGAAAGAGTCACTTATTGTAGAACAGAACCAGTTTGTACGACGTGTTGTCCGACCTGCTCTGAAATCCAAGGTGTTTGTGTCTGTTGTGAACGTCCACGTCACAGCGAGGGGAGACATGATGAGGTTTAAATGTGGAGATAACTGGTTCCATTTTCAGAGTCTCCTGAAGACGTTGATGGTGTCGTCGCTGGTGTTTGTCTCTTTGTGGACAGACGTACTGAGATCTGACTGTTGATGTTGATCCACAGAGTGGAGCAGCAGAACTCAGAGGTTCCCAGAGCTCAGTCTGTCCAGCAGCATCACCTGGACTCCATATTCATGGTGAGTTCATGGACAACAAGTTGTTCTCCATCTGTTGTGTTCAGGCGTCTCCATGCTGCTCTTTGTAGACCAGTGGACTGTCAGTGTGTCCAACATGGATCTGATGTTTGGCTCCATGATTTGACTCTGATGGACTCATTGACACATTTCTCTGTTCCAGCTGCTGGAGGACAACATGGTGACTTTTGTGAAGAAGGAGCTGAAGAAGATGCAGAAGGTTGTGAGTCCAGATTACCCAGAATGCTCAGAGAGTCAGAGGGAGGATGAGGAGGAGTTGGAGGGTGATGATGAAGAGGAGAGGAGCAGCAGAGAGATGTTTGAGCAGATCACAGTGTTGTTCCTGAGGAGGATGAAGCAGGAGAAGCTGGCTGACTGTCTGCAGAGCAGTAAGAGGATTTGTGTAAAGACTGAAGCTGTTGATCAACAGAACATTTACTAAAGTCTCAGAATATCTTCACAGAATCAGTCTTTAGGGGACAAACTGTCACCTTCACTTTAATGCTACTTTGGTGCTTTAATATCCAGGTTACTTCTACTTCACTCTTTCTTTCTTGTGTTTTCATTCAGAACTTGTTGCTCCAGTTTGTGGACGTAAACTTAAATGTTCTCTGAAGAAGAAGTTCCAGAGAGTGTTTGAGGGCATCGCTAAAGCAGGACAGAAGACCCTCCTGAATGAGATCTACACAGAGCTGTACATCACAGAGGGAGGGACTGCAGAGGTCAATGATGAACATGAGGTCAGACAGATTGAAGCAGCATCCAGGAAAGCAGACAGAGCAGAAAGAAGCATCAGAGCAGAAGACATCTTTAGAGGATCACCTGGAAGAGATGGACCAATCAGAACAGTGATGACACAGGGAGTGGCTGGCATCGGGAAAACAGTGTTAACACAGAAGTTGACTCTGGACTGGGCTGAAGACAAAAGCAACCAGGACATCCACTTCATGTTTCCATTGACTTTCAGAGAGCTGAATGTGCTGAAAGACAGAAAGTTCAGTTTGGTGGAACTTGTTCATCACTTCTTCAGTGAAACCAAAGCAGCAGGAATGTGCAGCTTTGAAGACTTCCAGGTTGTGTTGATCTTTGACGGTCTGGATGAGTGTCGCCTTCCTCTGGACTTCCACAACAATGAGGTCCTGACTGATGTTAGAGAGTCCACCTCAGTGGATGTGCTGCTGACAAACCTGATCAGGGGGAATCTGCTTCCCTCTGCTCGCCTCTGGATAACCACACGACCTGCAGCAGCCAATCAGATCCCTCCTGACTGTGTGGACATGGTGACGGAGGTCAGAGGGTTCACCGACCCACAGAAGGAGGAGTACTTCAGGAAGAGATCCAGAGATGAGGAGCAGGCCAGCAGCATCATCTCCCACATGAAGACATCACGAAGCCTCCACATCATGTGCCACATCCCAGTGTTCTGCTGGATCACTGCTACAGTTCTGGAGGAGCTGCTGAGAAGCAGAGAGGGAGGAGATCTGCCCAGAACCCTGACTGAGATGTTCATCCACCACCTGGTGGTTCAGACCAAAGTCAAGAAGGTCAAGTATGATGGAGGAGCTGAGACAGATCCACACTGGAGTCCAGACAGCAGGAGGATGATTGAGTCTCTGGGAAAACTGGCTTTTGAGCAGCTGCAGAAAGGAAACCTGATCTTCTATGAGTCCGACCTGACAGAGTGTGGCATCGATATGAGAGCAGCCTCAAAGTACTCAGGAGTGTTCACACAGATCTTTAAAGAGGAGAGAGGACTGTACCAGGACAAGGTGTTCTGCTTCGTCCATCTGAGCGTTCAGGAGTTTCTGGCTGCTCTTCATGTCCATCAGACCTTCATCAACTCTGGAATCAATCTGCTGGAAAAACAACAACAAACAACATCTCGTTGGTCTAAACTGTTCCAGAGTAAATCAGCACGTTTCTACCAGAGAGCTGTGGACGAGGCCTTGCAGAGTCCAAACGGACACCTGGACTTGTTCCTGCGCTTCCTCCTGGGTCTGTCACTGCCGACCAATCAGAATCTCCTACGAGGCCTGCTGACACAGACAGGAAGTCTCTCACAGACCAATCAGGAAACAGTGGAGTACATCAAGAAGAAGATCAGTGAGAACGTGTCTGCAGAGAGAAGCATCAATCTGTTCCACTGTCTGAATGAACTGAAGGATGTTTCTCTAGTGGAGGAGGTCCAACAGTCCCTGAGATCAGGACGTCTGTCCACAGATAAACTGTCTCCTGCTCAGTGGTCAGCTCTGGTCTTCATCTTACTGTCATCAGGAGAACATCTGGACGTGTTTGACCTGAAGAAATACTCTGCTTCAGAGGAGGTTCTTCTGAGGCTGCTGCCAGTAGTCAAAGCCTCCAAGAAAGTTGTGTAAGTAGTTGGAGACTGAAGATACTTTTTAATTTTCCTGCTGTTTTATCAGTATAATCTGTTTTTGTCTCTTCAGACTGAGTGGCTGTAATCTGTCAGAGAGAAGCTGTGGAGCTCTGTCCTCAGTCCTCAGCTCCCAGTCCTCCAGTGTGACAGAGCTGGACCTGACTAACAACAACCTGCAGGATTCAGGAGTGGAGAGTCTTTCTGCTGGACTGGAGAGTCCACACTGTAAACTGGAAGCTCTCAGGTCAGGACTCATCAACCTGTTCAACTGATGACCATTTAAAATGTATTTTTATTCATGATGAACAGAACAGCTGAGGTGGGAGGTTTTCTGTATTTCTATGACTCACATCAGTTCTGTTACTGACAGTGGCGTGCACAGATAGACACCAGGTGGTGCTAGAGCACCTGCCCCTTACCCTCAGTATCAAGCAGGTGTCCTCCACGTCTCAACGTTATAAAAAAATTTAAACATTAAACACACACACCAACGCACACACACAGACACACACACACACATGACCCGTGCTGTGACTCGCCCCATCTCGTAACGTGAACACCACCATCCAGGTAACACCTAAATGAATCCAGTGTTTTGTTCATCAGCCTCAGTTGCCACACGGTGCATTTATTACTCCACCAAGGAACGGCAGAGTTATGTAACGATCGGCGTACGTTTGTCTGTGAATCTGTTAATCTGTTTGTCTGTCTGTGTGAAACGTTCCTCAAAAACTGACTAATGGATTTGGCACAAATGATTAAACTGTGGGCTGTTTCTGAGTCCCGCTACATATTTAGGTCACGTATGAAGCAAACCCCAGACAGACAATGGTGAAGCTCCTGATGGTTCACAAAGCCTTTATTTATGTTCAGCCGTCAGCCCTATTTTGAACATAAATTCACCTTTCTGTCCTTCACTCCTTTCTTGTCTCCATTCCAGCTGCTTCTAAGTTTTAACACATCCTTTACTAGACAGCAACAGTGGAACCGTTTTCTTTCATCTTTATGTGAATTTTCTGACTTTTCAGCAGCGTCTTCGTCATGTCAAGAAACCTCTTCTTAGATAAACACTTCCTGTGCCGCTGGAATGGTTACAGAATAAAAGTCCTTACCCTTAAAAATACACCTTCAAAATAAAAGCATGGAGGGAACGGTTATTTTAACAGTAGCAAAACAAAGGCTTGCCAAACGTGATGAACTGATCAACAGACCTCTATAAAAGTCATTTACATGTGATTTGGTATGAACACATAACATGTACATGCATAACACATGCCTGTACTCAGCACAAGGTCATTTTTCTTAAATATTTCATCCATCAGAAATGATCCATCAACTGAGCAGCCTTGGCAGAGTACTGCGCTCTCTGAGTGCTTTTCTAGTTTGTCTCTGTTGTGAAGTAGCCTGTCTCATGTAGCGCTAAACAACCGTGCCTAAATTAGCCAGCTGCCCGCCTGCTTAACAAGCTCGACGCTACCCATAATAATAATCAATTAACTGACAAAACGTGACGACGATGAGCTCACAACCAGTGTTATTTGGTGAATTGGTACAGCATATGATCAGTATACTATAACTGAATATTTAGTTTGTGTAGGTTTATTATTAGCCTGCAGTAGGTTGAGGCAACACTTGCTGTGACTAATTTGCTAAATGACAAAAAGAAAAAGTAGCTTTCTGCCTTGTTGTAGCCTAATGTCAGGAATCAGTCTTGATGTTGTCGATCTCTTTTAATTGACCAATTTTTAAGGTACAATGTTTTATTGACTCTTTGTGTGTCATTATTAAGATGTTAAAATGAATGCCGTTACAGAAAATGTGTTCCTGATTTTGTTATTTTTTCAAATTTGACCTTTAGCTCTAGTTTCTCTTAATGAGGCCTCTTCCACGACAGGAACTTAACAACCTGGAACCTTCATCACAGAACCAGAACCTGTAAGAACCTGTACAGTCTTGGTTCCAGGTTCTGTTTTAGTTTCCACCATTTTACAAAATAGAATGTTCCAGATAGACGTCAATGAAAAGGAAACACCAGAACAAACCTTTAGTGTTTGATGTTTGTTCAGGGACTAAACTCTGCAGTTCAGCTGTTGGACAAGAAGCAGGAAGGAGAAGATGTGGAGAACAATGTTCAAATGTTTGACCACCTGAACAGTCCACCTTCTCACCAGCAGAGATTCTGATTGATCCTGATGACTCTGTGATTCCTGATCAGCTGATATGTGGACTTACTGCTGCTGTATTCTGGACATAGTGGGATGTATTTGTTGTTAAATTCACTGCTGTCTTTTCAACAGGACAGAAAATACTGTACTTAATGTTTTACTTCTTTTCTTGTCTTTGTCTCTTCAGACTGAGTGGCTGTAATCTGTCAGAGAGAAGCTGTGGAGCTCTGTCCTCAGTCCTCAGCTCCCAGTCCTCCAGTGTGACAGAGCTGGACCTGACTAACAACAACCTGCAGGATTCAGGAGTGGAGAGTCTTTCTGCTGGACTGGAGAGTCCACACTGTAAACTGGAAGCTCTCAGGTCAGGACTCATCAACCTGTTCAACTGATGACCATTTAAAATGTGTTTTTATTCATGATGAACAGAACAGCTGAGGTGGGAGGTTTTCTGTATTTCTATGACTCACATAAGTTCTGTTACTGACCTTTAGCTCCAGTTTCTCTTAATGAGCAGTGTTGGGCAAGCTACTTGTAAACTGTAATGAGCTAAGCTACCAGCTACTCCGTGTTAAATCAAGCTTCACTACACTGAAGCTATGACCCACAGAAATGTAGCAAGCTAAGCTACAGCAATACGGCCAAAGTAGCTTAATATATTCAAGTTACTTTTTTTCTTACCAAAAACTTTCAGGGACTAATGAAGTCAGTCAAACGGAGACAAGAAAATGCTGACTTGTTTATTATTAAACCATCATTTTTGTTCTTAGTAAGTTGATACACTGAGGAATATGTGGAGCTATATTTAAAATGAATCAACCTTTTTACATTAGAAATCATTGTTTTGATTTTCTTTTTAGTTTGTGTTGCAGACATAATGGATCTGATAATTAAGTTGCAGTAGCTTATATTAACACACCACTTACATTGGAGGGTATAATAGGTTACATTTGATATCATTTCCATATAAAGTAAGCAATATTATAGTAAGACAATATTATACATAATTTGGGTATTAAATCAAGTTTTATTTCTTAAGTCTAATATCTATGTAAAATCATTCAATGCTTTCCCAAAGTGCTGTATCCACTACTACTTAACTCAATTTTGGTCTTGAGTGTAAGATTAAGATATTTAATCATTTATGCCATCACTTTTGTTTCCCTTTCTGTTATTTTTTTTCAGCCATTTGCTCATTAGTGTTAACAGTAATACTGAAGAAGACAGATTTTGGTTTTACTGTTACCTCGTTTTCTCCCATACCTCTTCCCTCCTATATGTATCAGTTTAATTATTTAATCCCCCAATTTATACATATTCACACACTGCCACCACAACCTTACGCTTAATTTAATTAATTTACTGCCACGCGAATTTTAGATGTTGAAAAGTAGCTCGTTTGTGTGTGCATCTTATACTGCGGTTGACATGTGGTGGTTAGCTAACTGCTGCTGGTTGTGCATATTCGGTAGTCACCTGTATATGGGTTCTCACATTTGTTTTTGACGTCTTTGAAGTTGACAGAAACTTCGCCTTGGGCTGGCACAGTAGGCATCTGAAAACAACTTTTCTCCGTTTTTTCACAAAAACTGATAACTATTTAGGTAGGGCCACGGTGACTCTGACTCCTTCTCTGCCATCTCTCAGTGAACTGAAGCGAGCGTCTGTGTGTGTGTGGATCCAGTGAAGTCGCAGGAAGGGATTGTTGAATGATGACATCATCAGTTCCTCCGCTTCTATTGGTCGACACAGACATGTCGGCGTTTGGAGAGGATGTCACTATCTGATCCTTAAAAGTGTGAGATGAGACTGCAGCAGAGCAGGAAGCTCCGCTTCAAGCAGTTCAGCATTCATCATTTTAAAATGTAGCTTTTTGCGTTCGCTACTGCGCTACATGACCAAAAGATTAGCTAAGCTGTTGAAACGTTTTTTGATTTTGTAAACAACGACGCTACCACGTCGTTACAGAAAAATGTAGTTAAACTACTAACGACGCTATTTGTAGTGACGTTACTGCCCAACACTGTTAATGAGGCCTCTTCCACTACAGGAACTTAACAACCTGGAACCTTCATCACAGAACCAGAACCTGTAAGAACCTGTACAGTCTTGGTTCCAGGTTCTGTTTTAGTTTCCACCGTTTTACAAAATAGAATGTTCCAGATAGACGTCAATGAAAAGGAAACACCAGAACAAACCTTTAGTGTTTGATGTTTGTTCGATGACTAAACTCTGCAGTTCAGCTGTTGGACAAGAAGCAGGAAGGAGAAGATGTGGAGAACAATGTTCAAATGTTTGACCACCTGAACAGTCCACCTTCTCACCAGCAGAGATTCTGATTTATCCTGATGACTCTGTGATTCCTGATCACCTGATAGGTGGACTTACTGCTGCTGTATTCTGGACATAGTGGGATGTATTTGTTGTTAAATTCACTGCTGTCTTTTCAACAGGACAGAAAATACTGTACTTAATGTTTTACTTCTTTTCTTGTCTTTGTCTCTTCAGACTGAGTGGCTGTAATCTGTCAGAGAGAAGCTGTGGAGCTCTGTCCTCAGTCCTCAGCTCCCAGTCCTCCAGTGTGACAGAGCTGGACCTGACTAACAACAACCTGCAGGATTCAGGAGTGGAGAGTCTTTCTGCTGGACTGGAGAGTCCACACTGTAAACTGGAAGCTCTCAGGTCAGGACTCACACTTTGAAAGAGAAAGAAAATGAAAGATTGATTCTTTATTTGCTTCAGACGCATCAAATCTGCAGCAAAATGTAGCTGAAAGACAAAGAAGAAAACAAAGAGTGAGAAACATCCAGCCAAGTATTGTCCATCAGGTTTGTGTTGTTTTGTGTGTGCAGGCTGTCAGGCTGTCTGCTCACAGAGGAAGGCTGTGCTTCTCTGGCCTCAGCTCTGAGCTTCAAGACCTCAAATCTGAGAGAGCTGGACCTGAGCTACAACCATCCAGGAGACTCAGGAGAGAAGATGCTGAGAGCTAAAGTGGAGGATCCACACTGTAGACTGGAAACTCTCAGGTACAGACAGACAGACACTCTCAGGAAGCTTTTAGCCTACCTTAACACAAAGAGTGGAAGCAGAAGAACACTGTTAGCTCAGCTACACACCATGACTGAAGGGAAGAGGAAACTGTTAGCGTAGCTTAGCACATGGACATGACAGACAGGGAACCTTTTAGCCTAACTCCAGGAAACATCAATGAGTAAAGCTGAATAATGAGTGTAAACTGAGCTGGAACGTGACGAGCACAGGACAGGACTTTAGAGATGCTGCATTCAGGTGTCTGTGTCTCCATGTTGGACTGGTCCTTTATCAGTGGAACAGTGTGAGAGCCATGTAACGTCCATGTGTGCTGCTGAAAGAGTCTCTGCTGCTCTGACCGTCCTCCTCCTTTCAGGGTGACGCCTGCTGGAGTCCGATGGTTGACACCAGGTCCGTGGAGGTGTAAGTGTGTTTTAATGGATTGATGGAAACAAAGCAGCACATTCAAGCATCTTCAAAGTGTCACATCTCTGAGGTCATCATCAAAGCTTTAATACTGATCACATGATCCATCAATAACTGCAGCTGTGTTGTGTTTGTTCTCTCCATCAGATTCCTGTCAACTCACAGTCGACACAAACACAGTAAACAGAAAACTCAAACTGTCTGACAACAACAGGAAGGTGACATATGTGAAGGAGGATCAGTCGTATCCTGATCATCCAGACAGATTTGACTCCTGGCCTCAGCTGCTGTGTAGAACTGGTCTGACTGGTCGTTGTTACTGGGAGGTGGAGTGGAGAGGAGAGGTTTATATATCAGTGAGTTACAGAGGAATCAGAAGGAAAGGAGGCAGTGATGACTGTCGGTTTGGACGTAATGATCAGTCCTGGAGTCTGATCTGCTCTGGTGGTGGTTACTCTGTCAGACACAATAACAGAAAAACATCCATCAGTTCCTCCTCAGTCTCTGACAGAGTTTCAGTTTATGTGGACGTTCCTGCTGGAACTCTGTCCTTCTACAGAGTCTCCTCTGACTCTCTGATCCTCCTCCACACCTTCAACACCACATTCACTGAAACTCTCTATCCTGGATTTGGGTTCTGGTTCTATTCTGGTTCCTCAGTGTTTCTGTGCTGAGTTCAGTCTCCAGAGTCTCCTCCTGTCAGAGAAACAGTGTTGAACAGATAGTTGAGTCTCTCCATGACTCTGTCCCTCACAAACATGTTTTCACATTCATGGATTAAATCTAATCTTCTTCCTCTTCAAAGATGAAGTTGTGATTCTTCCAGGAGCCAAATGTGGTGTTTGCGTCTTTTTCCAGTCAAATGTTGAGAGTGAAAATCAGGATGTGGTGTTCCTCTGACGCTCACTTGAACTAAAAGCATTTGAGCTGCACAAAGTGTGAAATGAGAGAGGAAGCAGTGAATCTACAAACTGCTGACAGACTTTCACACATTATTGTCCAGAGAAAATCAGGTTTTTGTGCAAACAACTGTGCAAACTCTGTTTTATAATCTAATATTGTTATTGTATTCATTTGTTCCTTTTTTCTTTTTAGAACAAACAGACATTTAAAATCTTTTCCTGTAAAAACATCTGATGATTATTTAGCTCACAGAGTTTTAAAACCTTCACAAAGCAAACAGAAATCACACAAACATCCAGTTAACACGACGTGTTTTCATCTGAATATTCTTTCTATTCAGACATTCTAGTTTCTTTTCTGCACTTTAGTCTTGAAGCAATGAGGACAAACCTACATTATTATTAAATCTCTCTTTTTATCCAACAGGAAATCTAAATTCTTCCACATATTTTAGACTTTCTCCCTAAAAACAGGACAAAAGAAGCTGCAGAACTACAGAAATATGAATGTAAAAGCTGAATCAGTCTGAAAACTCAACACAAAACTAATCTGCAGCGTTTAGTTCTGATAAATAATCAGTTTTTTACAGATTTCTGGTGCTTGGTGGACTGAAGGAACGGCGCCTCCTGCTGGAGTCTCAGCAACAAGAATTAAATCACATGTTCTGAAAATGAGTGAAATGATTCTTAGTTTGAACAGGAATAGAATAAAAGAGCAGGATTTCATGTTTTTTCTCAGTGTGTCGACCTCTTCTACCAACAAAAATCACATTAAAACATGAGAGAAGCAGTTTTTGTGTTTTAAATTCATAAATATTTTGAAGAGAAGGTTCTGAATAAACTGTGGTTAGAAGAAACATTTTAGCCGCTAACGTCCACGATATTAAAGATTACAAACATCTGCATCACCTGTAATGTTAACAAACACACAGATCAATATTTACATATATATCAGAGATGTTAAATATTTATCTCTATATACCGACCAGCCCCCCCCTGCCTACCATCCTGCCCTTGGAATGAATAGTTTTGTTGAGCAGCCTTTGAACTGATCTCTGGTCTGTTCTGATGTTGGACTTGTTTGTTCCTCAGAGCTGCATCAGACTGTTCTGGACACTTTGTCTTGTCCTGTTAGTTCACTTCCTCCTGTTTCATCAGTTTCTTTGTTCAGTTTATCCAGTTTCTGGTTGTTTTTTTCTATGTTTCCTCTTTTGAACTTAGTTGTTTGTTTTTGCAGTCGCAGCAGTTTTGTTTGTTTCTGGAATGAGTTTGGTTTATTTTCTCCTCAGTCCAGTTTGAACATTTCTGTATTGATTTAGTTCCTGCTTTGTTTAATAAAGTCCTTTTGAATCCTCGCTAGTGTCCACCAGTTCTGCCCCCATGACGTCTAAATCAAAGGGTCAGAGGACGTGGTGGTGATCTGGTGACCCAAACCCAAAGTACTTATAAAGTTAAGGTGGAAAGAAATTATGAGCAGAAGTTTGTGAAAAATATGATTTAACCTTCTATTGGCGGGTTCCACACACACTTGCATACTGTCCTACACATGCTAATTAGAGTTTAATATGTTCTTCACATCTTTGTTTTATGTCAATTACTTTATTTTATTCTCATTATTTTTGCAGGTTTTGCACCTTGTGGGTGGAGCAATGATTCTAAAGATGTGAGGGGACTAGTATTTTGTAGTTGTTGTAGTTTTTTAGTTTTCCATTCCATTCTACTACAGTACACTGTTGTTTCCCTTCAAAAATATACTTCAAGCTACTTTCTGTACATTTCTGCTACTTTCTTAGGATACAGAAGTACCAGGCTGTGGGGCATGCCTTGATAATAACCCTAGGAAAAGAGTTTATTTGACCATCAAGGGAACTAAGAAAACGGACTTTCTGTAGGGTCAGTAGGGGGCGCTCTTTCCAAAAATGCAACGTTTGCCAGTGTAAAGTTGCACATTAACCCTCTACAGGTCAACAACAACAAAAACATATTTTTATGATTTTATATCATTGAAAAATGGCAGGTTTGCTCAAAACACAGTCACTATTGTGTATTTTGGGGTGAGAGCTTCCAGACAAAGTTCTTTTTGCCTCCTAAAAGTAGACATTAACTCATTTCAGACTAAAACATGAGCACCAATGCAGTTTAACACAACTTTAATCATCAGATTTAATCTGAAATGGAGAGATGATGCCCACATTACAAACATCATACCAAAAAACTTACTGCAAATCCCTGAGAGTAAACAGATTATTCATTAATGATGTTCAGGGCTGCACAGTGGAGTAGTGGTTAGCACTTTCACCTTGCAGCAAGAAGATCCCCGGTTCAAATCCTAGTCTGGGATCTTTCTGCATGGAGTTTGCATGTTCTCCCTGTGCATGCGTGGGTTTTCTCCGGGTACTCCGGCTTCCTCCCACAGTCCAAAAATATGCTGAGGTTAATTGGTGACTCTAAATTGTCCGTAGGTGTGAATGTGAGTGTGATTGTGTGTCTGTATATGTAGCCCTGTGACAGACTGGTGACCTGTCCAGGGTGTCCCCTGCCTTCACCCGAGTCAGCTGGGATAGACTCCAGCACGCCCCATGACCCTAGTGAGGATAAAGCAGTGGATAGAGGATGGATGGATGGATGTTTCGTCTGTTTTCACATATAGGCCTGTGGTGTTTCTTTTACAACCTGACTCAGATAGTTTTTAGTTTGGAGTTAATAAAACACATCTGTGTACACATACAGGGGATGTTCCACTGATTTGGGAAGAAGCTTGACAATAGACTGACCATCTGAGACATTTCATTGATTAATGGATGACTATTGACTTAGATGATTATTAAACATTTGTGGAGAGGTTAATTTGGCTTAAATACTGTTGGGAAGTTGCTGACTTTTCAAGATGGAGCATGTCCATGGATTTTGAAGCTTTAGAGGTTTTGGTGGGGCGCAACCTGCCATGGGAGACATGAAGCGGATTTTGGCCAGTCTCCTGGGAGCTTCAGTGATGGAGGAACTTCTACAACATGTAGGTCTGAATAGTTATGTTGCAACTGCAGTGAATGATGCTAGTTGTAGTCATAGTAGTTGTAGTGTCCACAGTTGTAGTCATAGTAGTTGTGGTGGCCATAGTTGTAGTCATAGTAGTTGTAGTGTCCACAGTTGTAGTCATAGTAGTTGTGGTGGCCATAGTTGTACTCATAGTAGTTGTAGTGTCCACAGTTGTAGTCATAGTAATTGTGGTGTCCATAGTTGTAGTCATAGTAGTTGTGGTGTTCATAGTTGTAGTCATAGTAGTTGTAGTGTCCACAGTTGTAGTCATAGTAATTGTGGTGTCCATAGTTGTAGTCATAGTAATTGTGGTGTCCATAGTTGTAGTCATAGTAGTTGTGGTGGCCATAGTTGTACTCATAGTAGTTGTAGTGTCCACAGTTGTAGTCATAGTAGTTGTGGTGGCCATAGTTGTAGTCATAGTAGTTGTGGTGTCCATAGTTGTAGTCATAGTAGTTGTGGTGGCCATAGTTGTAGTCATAGTAGTTGTGGTGGCCATAGTTGTAGTCATAGTAGTTGTGGTGTCCATAGTTGTAGTCATAGTAGTTGTGGTGGCCATAGTTGTAGTCATAGTAGTTGTGGTGTCCATAGTTGTAGTCATAGTAGTTGTGGTGTTCATAGTTGTAGTCATAGTAGTTGTGGTGTCCATAGTTGTAGTCATAGTAGTTGTAGTGTCCATAGTTGTAGTCATAGTAGTTGTGGTGTCCATAGTTGTACTCATAGTAGTTGTGGTGTCCATAGTTGTAGTCATAGTAGTTGTGGTGGCCATAGTTGTAGTCATAGTAGTTGTGGTGGCCATAGTTGTAGTCATAGTAGTTGTGGTGGCCATAGTTGTAGTCATAGTAGTTGTTGTGTCCATAGTTGTAGTCATAGTAGTTGTAGTGTCCATAGTTGTAGTCATAGTAGTTGTGGTGTCCATAGTTGTAGTCATAGTTGTTGTGGTGTCCATAGTTGTAGTCATAGTAGTTGTTTTTTTTATTTTTTTATTGTTATTATTATTGTACAAACTCTCGTAGAGACAAAATATCGAAGCACAGGCACAAGATCAAGTTACACAAGCAGGCAACAGTAAATACAATGATTTACAGGATCAACAAATCTTCCACAGTTTGACAAATCTTATCTGCCAACAGGTTAGAGTTTCTTATAAGATTGATGGAGAGTCATAGTAGTTGTGGTGGCCATAGTTGTAGTCATAGTAATTGTGGTGGCCATAGTTGTAGTCATAGTAGTTGTGGTGTCCATAGTTGTAGTCATAGTAGTTGTGGTGTCCATAGTTGTAGTCATAGTAGTTGTGGTGTCCATAGTTGTAGTCATAGTAGTTGTTGTGTCCATAGTTGTAGTCATAGCAGTTGTGGTGACCACAGTTGTCGTCAGAGTGGTTCAATAGCAGTCATCCAGCTGTTAACAAAAACACAGTAAAGCTTATAAACTACCTTCTTTTCAGAAAGTAGATTTTACCCTAAAAGGAAACACTTCAAAACCTGTGGATATTTCATCATAATGGTTTAATCGTCCACTCATTAGCTCTGTGCAGATAATCTTGTAAAATACATCATAAGATCACAGATTTAAAGTATTTAAAAAAATAAAACACCTTCATCTACAAAGTGCTTTAAACTGCTTTGTTGCATTGTGAGGTTCTTCAAGGGTAAAAAACATTTTAAAAGGGATAAATAATACTCGATACATCTTCATTGTAATCTGTTACAATAGTTTTAATAGAATTCTGGAAAAATAAACACCAAACCCTCCTGAAAGCAAATTCTGTAGTTTGGGGAGGTTTGGAGACTCCAGATAATCTGTTTAGCCGGCGAAACAGTGGACTGTAATAAAGGGGGGTTTATAGGAAAATCTTTCTTTACAAAGATGTCGCCCCTTAAAATGTTCCAAACAGCAGGATTAACATCCCTACACTTTGAAGCACTGTTTTGTTTTATTTAAGGGATGCTGTCGTGTTATTTGGAGAATTTTAGTTTTTTTTTTTTGCCACTTGAAAAGCCTTTCAACTGTGCAGCTAATCCATTAAATATTGTAATAATATTAATCTATTAATTCGTGTATTTATATTGTATGTTCTCTTAGTACAGGGCTACTAAAAAAATCACAATAGAAACAGCTTAATGCTGCAAATATACTTCAAAATGAGGTCATAGTTGTGGTTTTGGAGTACAGGTGCCATTCTCTTTTCTGTTCCGTTGAAATTCCTTTGAAATGCCTAAACTACGTGGAAATTAAGTAGAATTTATTCCTATCATGGTATTTGAAGGGGACAAATCAAAAAGTCGTAATAATAATAATGATTTTGTGCACAGTCTAAGGCTTTTTAAGCAGAAAAACTCAAGCCAAGAAATCTAATATTCAGTTTTGGTGATGGACCTACTTATCCACAGGAATATATTAATAAGAGGTGGAATTGATCATTTGACATAATTAAAGGCTTTGCTTAAACCTTCCAGTAATCTGGAAGAAAACACCAGAATTTGAAAACACGGCCTCCTCCCTCAGTCTACTCTGACCAGGAAGGCGCTTTAAATGTGTTAAAATGACTCAAGCTCAAAGTCAGTAACGTTCCACACAGGATCCCAGTGCTGCTGTCCTGAGTCAAAGTCCTGTGTTCATCCCATCGCACCATGATGTAATTTGCCCACCTGATCTGAGAGGGAAGCCTGTGATTGGCTGAGCTCTCTCATCACAGGTTACAGGAAGAAGAGCAGGAGTCTCGTTTCCATTTAGACCCTTGAAATACAACATGATAAAAAGTTATGGACGTTTCACCCAATGATGCAGAAGGAAAAAAAGAGAAAATACTGCCAGCTCCAACATTAAAATTTACCAAACAGTGTGAAAGTTCATTCCTTTGTTTTAAGATTAAGGCCTTTTTAGACGGACCCCTCTGTACAGCAGCGACACCTGCTGGGTGAACGCCGCCATCCAGTTTATTTACAGGGTTTTCATGAACCCAAACTAACATCTGTATCACATTAACGTACCTCTCAGAATGATTAGCAGCTTATCACCATAAAAACCACAGTGGTGTGGAGATGACAACTCCCATCCATGGATCCTCAGGTGGCGGATAGAAGAACGGACCTCAGATACAAGGGTTAGCTGCAAAAAGAGGACCCAGACCTTTGGCGCCAACACAGCACATGATATTGACACAAAAGTAGGTAAAGCTTAGGGACACTGAATTCTCTGTCAAAAATATGAGTATCACCAATTAAAACAACCAAAATGAGAGTATTCAAGGCGTCAGTGGAATCTATCTTGTTTTATGGATCTGACTCCTGGCCACTAACAAAAACACTCTCAAAAATGATTGATGGGACCTATACCAGAATGTTAAGGATGGTAGAAAACATCTGGAAATCACACCTCACCAACAAGTCGCTGTATGGTCCACATGCACGCTGGTCAACCATCATTAGGCAACAAAGACCAGCCCTGGATGGACATGTGGAGACACAACGAAGCAGCTGGTCGTTGGTATGAAAACCGGATACTATCGGAGGACACTGGTCTGGAAGGCAAAGACCTTTTGACAGCAATGCTGGACAGAGGGAACTGGATGGAGAACTTTATTCATGTCACCGATTCCATCGGACGCAAGTGATTGACTGATCACCATAAATATGTGAAACAAGAAGTTAAGAGCTGCTGTTCTTTGGTATTTAATAATAATATGTTCCAATTTCCCTTCTGTTTTCATTAGAGCTGAGCATCATATGGACATTAAAGGACATTTAAAGTGATTTAAAATCTCCACAAGGAAAACAATTCTGAACTTTTCACCAATCTGTTGCGCAGAAGCTGCTGATAATTCTGAGAGTTGTGTTTGTAAAACACCGACTTTGGTTCAGATTCATGTGACAATGATTTATTTCAAACAAACTGTGGATGCCGGCGTCCTCACACCAGGAATCTAGGACATTAAGGGTAAAATTCAGTGATGGCTTCAGGCTCTGTGGTCACTTTTAGGGGTTTTTATAAACTGTGAAGTGAATACATTAAAAAACCTTCAACATACAGTATCTATCCCCAGTGGTGGTGCCCATGTGACATAAAGAGGTTTTACTTCTCTACATGAAGAACAAACTGTTTTATTGCATCAACACCAACACTTCTGCTGGATGTGAATCAGATCTGGAGCACAACTCTGTTTGTCTGAATCACCTCGTATTTGCTCGTGTGTTTTCTTCCAGTAGTTTTTTTCAGCTGATGCCTCGCAGGATGTCCGATTTCTGCAGTCAGATTTTAAAAAGGTTCCCAAAGCCACAAATGCTCCTCAGTTCTGGTCACTGTGGCCATTTTAACCAGCCTCAGGAGGAAACAGCATTAATATCTTTCAACGTTCAAACAGCGACTTACAGTGGAAACAAATTTAAGCTAAACGTTTCAGTTTAGCTACCAAATGCATAAAAATATGTTCAAAAAACAAATATGTACATGGATCATTCCAGAATTGGAGGACATTTCACGTCCCACCCATCAACTTTCAAAGAATCTAAAATACTAAAACATGCAGTTGTTTTGTAAAAGTTCTTGTCCTGAGAATAAATTTTAAAAAGCTAATACCAAAAATAATACCAAATAAGTCTGGAGTTACCACTAAAATGACATTTTTCTCTTGTCCACCCCCATGATGACAAAACTGGATCTCTAATAAAAAAAAGTTTGAATTTAAATCTCCTTTTTGGTTTTGTTTTTTCATTGATGACTCTTGCAATTGTGGGAACATACTTTTAATCAACACAGCATATAACAACACAACTTATATTACTTATGCAATGAGTGTCATGTTAACATAACCTGTTGATGACGTTTTTGTCATTTTCTGTCTTGTTTATGTCGTTTCCATCCTCCATCAGTGTTCCTACAGAATGTGTAGATCAAAGCTATGTCCTCTCTTCTATTTTCCATCTTTTCATCCATTGTCAGCCTTGATTGAATGTCTCTCTCTACCTCATTATCAGGATCAGACTCATTCTTTGGACTGTTTTCCATCAGTGGTCAGCAGTAACAGCTAGCTAAATATCTAGCTTCTACTGCTGAGAAAAAGATCACATTAGCATGGATCAGAGTAGGGTTAGCAACAACACAGAAACATGGAATAAAAATGATACCATTGATGTGGAAGCTGAGCCAATCAATACCTGTTATTGATCAATACGGAGCAGAAAACTGGAAAAGAGAAGGTTGATTTTTCAAAAATCTTGTAGTCCAAATGTCCTCCAGTTCTGGAATGACCCACATATGCCTTATGTAAGTAAAATGTGTTTTCTGTAGGATACTGAATAAATAAGAAAAATAATTTTAAACTACAGGGGGATCTTGATTTACGTCAGAATTCCATTCCCACTGTGTGATGCAACCCGATTTTCACCTATGTCACTCAGCTACAATCACACAGTGGTAAAATCAGAATCTAGGACATAAAACACTGTACAGTATAAATATTAATAATGACATATTGACTTTTTGCTGTAATGAAGGACAAAAAGTTTCCAAAAAGCAACAAATGAAAGAAAGTGAATGCAGCAAAATCTAATGTGGCGTCCAACCAGTGAACGTAGACAAAGCCTCCAGCAGGTTGGCAGGTGGTTGGTCAGAACCAGTTCTAGCAAAATAAAAACTCATTTTGGATGATTTTTCTGTCATTTAGGTGGATTTTCATCTGATTTTGAATAAATGTTGAGTCCATTTGGACAAAGTTTGACTAATTTTTGTCGACCAACACATTTGGATGATTATTGTGTCATTTTGAAGACGTTTTTCAGGAGCTTTGAACGATTTTTGAGTTTTTGAACAATTTAAATGATGCTTTGAATATCAGTAATTTTAGACATAATTCATTTTTTTTTCAAAAAAATAGTAATTTTTGTTGTTTTGTGTCTAGTTTTTGTCATTTTATGTCTTGTTTATGTAATTTTCTGTTTTGTTTTGTCGTTTTATGTCTCGTTTTTGTAGTTTTGTGTCTCATTGTTGTCATTTGATGTGTCGTTTGTCTCGTTTTTGTTGTTTTGTGTCGTTTTCGTCATTTTACATCCTGTTTATGTAAATTTGTGTCTTGTTTTTGTCATTCTATGTCTTGTTTTTGTCATTTTATGTCTTGTTTTTTTATTTTATGTCTAGTTTTGTTGTTTTGTGTCTAGTTTTTGTCATTTTATGTCTTGTTTATGTAAATTTATGTCTCGCTTTTGTCATTTTGTGTCTTGTTTTTGTTTACAGTGTCTTGTTTTTGTCACAAACGCCGTATGTTTGACTGATGGAACAAGGCTTTCCTAATAAATTGATGGGAGATGGTGACGTAACCAGGAAACGCCGTAGGTTGGGGATGTCATGAATCAAGGACATCCTTGATTCTCTCAACAGTTCAAGAGTAAATCTTTCATTTTTTGATGAATTTGATTCACCACCCCTTAAAAACACCATTAGTTTAAAGCTAATCTGTGGTAGATAGTTGAAGTCATGGGATCTACTAAAAGGCTTCCGAAAGGGGTTTTTTTTGGACAAACGAGTACAAAACATTAATTTGTGCTTTAAAATCATCTAAATAACTTCCTTAAAGTGCACATTTTTTAATTTTAGGTAAACTATGATTCTTGGCCTATGCTGACAGTGATGAAGATGATTATTGATTATGGATCATCAGCTTGGATTAAAGGATTTTAATTTGGTGAAACACACTGTCTGATTGGCCGGTTCCGTTTTCTGTCCAAACAAGTTCTTTGCAGCTGTGATGGCGGTGCTATTTAAAAACAAAACAAATTCATTTCCTCTTGTTTGGTTAAAATGGCCACCGTGGGTAATAGTCATGTGACCTCAGCAGAGGGCATCACCTCCTCTGATTGGCCAGTCTGCTCTGGAGGGGCCGGACTTTGGACAGGACTTTGTGGGGCGGGTCTGTCATGGTCATCACACACTTTGTGTTGGCGGGGAGGGGAGTTACCGGGACGATGGGGGGTGAGGAGGTGGGCGGGGCTCCTGTGGTGGTGGTGGTTGTTGTTGTTGTGGTTGTTGTTGTCACTGTGGTCGCTGTGGTGACTGGAGATGGACTGTTCGTCACCGTGGCAACAGGTTTGGCCAGGGTGGTCTGGATCTCGGCCCTCCTGGCCAGAGCCGTCCTCAGCTTCTCCCTCATCTCATCGATTTGTTCCTGAAGCTCCTGCAGCTCACCGGGGCGGGGCGGGACTACAGGGGCGGGGGGCGGGGCAACTGCAGCCGATGATGACACGGGGGGAGGGGCTACAGGTGCAGGAGCGGAAGGTACCGCTGCAGGAGGCGCAGTGGAGGGATTGGGTTGGGCGGAGGACGATGAGGAGGGAAGGGAGCGTATCAGGGTGGCCAATGAAGCCGCTGGCCCTCCATTCTCACACAACTTGCTGTTTAGCCCCGCCCTCGGCTTGGCTGGCCCCGCCCTCGGCTTGGTTGGCCCTTCTCCCTCAGCTCCGCCCGCTTTGGCATCGGAGGAAGCGATGCGAGCGAGCAGACGACGCGTGTTGAGAGTCTCCAGGTTGAAGTGGACTCGTTTGAAGTCCCGGGCGTCGACGGCGGCAGCAACAGCAGCGTCTTTAGTCATCTCGTTGTTCCACTTGGCCGAAGCTCCAGGAACCGGAGGGGCTGGAGGAGACTTCTGCAGGTTACAGCTGAACAAAACCAGGAAAACGGAAGATCTGACGGTTAATTTATCTACCTTAGAAAATGTCAGTGAGACAAACTATTCATAACAGGAGAGTCAAACTCATCTTAGTTCCACATTCAGCTCAATTTGGTCTCCAGAAACCAGGAAAACCACAGAATAATAACTAATAAACAACCACAGCTCCCAATGTTTCCTTTGTTTTAGTGTAAAAAAACATTCTGAAAATGTTCACATTGAGGGAGTTATCTTTTTAGAAAACATCATGAACAACAAATTCAGTTTCAAAAATATTAAACCTCAGTTTATCATTTCCACATTATAATAGATCACAAAGGAACAACATTTAGTCACATCTGGAACTGAACCATGGGGCAATAGTGAGACAAATGGCACGAAACAGAACAAGAAAAGAGACAAAACATTAGACAAAAAGTCACAAAGCGACAAAAATGGACCAACAACAAACATAAGACAGAATTACAGAAATGAGATAAAAATGAGAAAAGCGAGAAACAAGATGAAAAAAGACAAAAAACAACAAAAACAGGACAAAATATTACAAAAAATGAGACACAAAATGACAAAAAAATAGACAACACAAGTGAGACAAAAAGGAAACAAGATGACAAAAATGAGAAAATGACAAAAACATGAGACAAATGACAAAAAAACAAAAAAACAGAACAAAATGTGACAAAAATGAGTCACAAAACAACAAAAGAACAATGAACAATCTAGTATTTTACTTTCTGATCCAAACAACTTGTCACGGTCTAGAAATTATTTTAAATTTTTAGTTTTACTAATTTACAATCTGCAGTTAATGTCTTCTCTGGAATTTTTACACTCTGAGGGATTGGACCCTCTGGAGGACCACTTTTGGTGGTTTAGGCAGACAGCATGAATATAACCTTTTGTCTTTCTCAGTTCGCTGCTTCTTCACGTCTTCGTACGTCATGTTCAGAGCTCGATGGATCTTCTGTGAAACACACAAGAAGTCTGATCAGAGATGATGCTACAGCTGGATGTTTGACGTAACGACACTTGGCTATAAATCCAGAGTTCAAAAACCTGCTGCAGACGTCAGAAATCCTCCACATGTTTTCTGAGACTCACCTGTGAGGTGTGCAGCCAGTACTTCAGGTTCTGTCGACGACGGATGTGAGGCAGGACGAGTCGGTAGAAACCATGTTCACCTGCCAGAGTCAGCAGAGCTCCCGTCACTCCAACGCACAACAAGACGAAGAGCCCCGAGAAGTGACTGATCCCCATCTGAAGAGTCTGAGACAGAAGGAGACAACAGTTCCTGTTTCTGCCTGTAGAGGACAGTGTTTCTCAAGTTCAAATTTTTTAAAAAAAAGGAAAAAGTAAGAGGCATGCAAAACATAAAACATCCATCCATCCTCTATCCACCGCTTTATCCTCACTAGGGTCATGGGGGGTGCTGGAGTCTATCCCAGCTGACTCGGGTGAAGGCAGGGGACAGCCTGGACAGGTCACCAGTCTGTCACAGGGCTACATATACAGACACACAATCACACCTACAGATAATTTAGAGTAACCAATTAACCTCAGCATGTTTTTGGACTGTGGGAGGAAGCCGGAGTACCCGGAGAAAACCCACGCATGCACAGGGAGAACATGCAAACTCCATGCAGAAAGATCCCAGGCCCAGGCTGGGATTTGAACCAGGATCTTCTTGCTGCAAGGCGAAAGTGCTAACCACTACTCCGCTGAGCAGCCCACACATAAAACAGAAAACATAAAATACCAAACATATAATCCTAGACGTACAATGAGCTGGAAAGAGAGAGGGATAAAGGAGTTTCTGTATTTCCTGTCTTTGCCTGTAGAGGTCAGACTTTCTGTGTATTAGTTAGAGTTGCTCTAAATGAGTTAACGTTGCTCTATATTAAAGTTGCTCTATGTTAGTTAAAGTTGCTTTAAATGAGTTCATGTTGCTCTATATTAAAGTTGATCTATGTTAGTTAAAGTTGCTTTAAATGAGTTAAAGTTGAGCTACACTAAAGTTCAATAGTTTGGAGTCATTCAGACAATTCCATGTTTTCCAGTAAAACTCCCACTTTTATCCATGTGCTAACATAACTGTACAAGGGTTTTCTAATCATCAATGAGCCTTTCAACAGCATTAGCTAACACAATGTAGCATTAGAACACAGGAGTGATGGTTGCTGGAAATGTTCCTCTGTACCCCTATGGAGATATTCCATTAAAAATCAGCTGTTTACAGCTAGAATAGTCATTTACCACATTAACAATGTCTACACTGGATTTATCATTCGGTTAATGTTAAACTTGTGACTGGTGGTGTAAATTATTTTTTATTTTTGTCAACCTGTTGAGAGAAGAGAGAAGGTGAAAGACATAGAAGATCCTCAGACCGTCAGTGTACCTGAGTGGCCTGTAGAGGGCAGCAGCTGAACACTTGTACTCAAATCAAACACTGTCAGTACAGAATGTAAACGTGGTCAGCTCACAAGCTCTTCTGCAGTTTGAAATGAAATGTTTGTTTGGCTACAGAAAGAAACCATAGAAGTACACAAGGAACTGTTCTACCGCTGGAATTCATATAGCAGCTGTCTAGACCGTCTGAACACAGATACAGACGTTCAGTTTATCGTTCATCTGTGGTCAGACTAACCTCGGTGACGGCAAACACTCGGTTCCCACAGGGAACCACTTTGTACCACTTGTCGTGCAGCAGGTCCATGTATCCGTCTGACTTATATCTGCTGATGAACTCTGAGATGTTGGAGGTCAGAGGAGAGTTCTGAGGGAGACCGATACCATAACCTGCAAAAACAAACACAGAACAGTGTCTCAGAGCCAAAACCTGTCTACAATAATCAGTAAACATCATCAACATCCATCCTCAGTTTATCATTTCCTCATTACAACTTCCAGATCACAGAGTGTCTGCAAAGGAACACAACATTTAGTCACCTGGAACTGAACCATGGAGGATTTTACTTTATGATCAAAACGACAAAAATCAGACAAAAAATAAATAACAAGAACAACACAAATATTACAGAAAATGAGACACAAAATAACAAAAGCCATAAACAAAATGACAAAAATTAGACATTCACGAAACAAGAAAATTTGACAAAAATTTACAAATCAGCAAAAAATGGAAAAAAATGACAAAAAACACCACAACAATGATGAACAAAAAAAACAAATAAAGCGAAACACAAAATGAAATGAATAAGATAAAAAAAAACACAAATGAGACAAAAACGAGAAACAAAATGACAAAAACACGAGACAAATGATGAAAAAGACAAAAAAAACAAACACGAGACAAAATATTACAAAAACGAGACAGAAAATGACAAAAAATGAGACAAACGACACGAAACAAGACAAAAAAGAGAAAAAATTAGACAAAAAAGTTACAAAGCAACAAAAATGGACAACACAAGTGAGACAAAAAGGAAACACGATGACAAAAATGAGAAACAAAACGACAAAAAACATGAGAAACGACAAACGTCAGACAAAAAAACAACACAAACAACACAAATATTACAAAAATGTAGTATTTTACTTTCTGATCAAAACAACTTGTCATGGTCTAGAAATTATTTTAAATTTATAGTTTTACTAATTTACAATCTGCAGTTAATGTCTTCTCTGGAATTTTTACACTTTGAGGACCGGATTGGAACCTCTGGAGGACCACTTTTGGACCACGGGCCTCATGCTGGACACTCCTGACTTATGGATGGATGGATGGATGGATGGACGGATGACAGACAGACAGAGAAAGGCAGACAGACAGACAGACAGATACAGTAGATGGATCGATAGATGGACGGACAGACGGACAGACAGTATTTGGGGAGTCTCTGGGGCTAATCAACTGTTTGTGTCTTATCATTCTTTCAGTTTTTATCTCCAGTCAGGATGCATATGCCGTCTGGTATTTAATCTGATGTACGCAGCAGTGACGCTTATCAGAGGGTGGGATCTAGCTGGTGAATTTTCTGAGCATGAATCTGGTTGTAAACACTCAGAAATACCGTGTTTTCTCAGTCCTACGTCTGCAGAAGAATCGGCTTTAACATTCTTCAAACTGTAACAGGAAGTCTGTTCCTCTCCTTTGATTGGTCGAGACTGGGCGATGATGAAACTTCTTGAAACGTGTTTTTTTTTTTACATAAATAAATTCAAATCTCAGTTGAAGTGAACTGAAGGCAAACCCAGAAGCAAAAAAACACATCTGCAGTTGTATGTTTTGTGTGACCTTTTGTGTGTTTCTGTTCTGTTCGGGTGCTGGACGCCACATTTCAGTCTGTCTGAAGGGTTAAGTTCTTAGTTCTTCTCTCTCTTCGGACAGCTTGTATCTGTGGCCGTGTTTTGTTTTGTTCAGTTTGGTTGCTGCATCTCATTACAAGTCTCACTACACTATGACCACATGTATCCACAGTTATTGCAAAGAAAACAACTAAGGAAATTTCTGAAACTACTAAAATCAGGTTAAGAACCGTCCAACACATTATTAAAACCTGAAGGACAGTGGAGAATCATCATCTTCCAGAAAAAAACTCTTAGATGATCGTAGGAAACCAACAGTAGAACTCACGGATGTTTAATAGTGAAAGGAAGAGCAGTTCCACTTGAACAATGTGAAGGGAAGTCAAAGAACTGGGACAAAACAGCTGTAGCTCTAAGAAAACCACTGATCAGTGAGGATGATCAGAAAAAAGGCTTCAGAAAAGGTTGTTGCTAGAGGTACGGACCCTTGCCATTTGACAATCAGATACGCGAGATCTGGTCACGTGACTCCCGGTAGACGCTAGCGGTACGGACCCGTAGCATCAGTACTACAGGTACGGACCCTAAACCTGACCCTAACACTAACCCTAACCTTAACCTTTGCTTACCATTCAACAGTTTGCAGTGGTTAGCAGCTTCTTGAATCGCGAGACTCATGTACGGGTCCGCATCTGTCTGGCTAAGGGAAAGTGCCGTATCCGTAGCCCACAGGCTACGGGTACGGGTCCGTATCTGTAGACACTACCTTCAGAAAAAGAAGCCTTGGATTGTGAGGCAATGGAAGAAGGTCATGTGGTCTGATGAGTCCAGATTTACCCTGTTCCAGAGTGATGGGGGCAGAAGTTTAGGTTTGGTTTTGGTCCTGACTTTGTGCTGGTTTTTGACTTTTTTAGGACTGGTTTCAGGGTTAGGGTTAACCCGACACCGGCTCCTTCCAGCGTTAAGTGGCCGACAGGTTTGTGTTTTATGTGAAGAATATATGAGGTTACATTTGTTGTCTAAATCCTATCTGGGTCTGATCTACAGTTAAATGATGTCCTTTAGGTCTGGGATATCACAACCATCCCTCAGCGCAATAATGCCAGCTGTTTTGGATGACATTATAAACATGACCAGTCAATACATCAGGTTTCCTTACACTGTGGGTGAACAGGCCAACATTAAACGGCAATTTGCAGCGATGTCCGGTTTCCCAAATGTAATCACCGTAACTGACTGCACTCATGTTGCTGTAAGGGCTCCGAGTGAAAATGAATTTGTCTATGTGAACCGAAAAAATGTACATTCAATCAGTGTACAAATTATTTGTACATCGGACATGATCATAACAAATTTAGTGGCAGGGTGGCCTGGGTCAACACGATTCATTCATCCTGACGCACAGCAGTGAAAAGACTGCAGGGGGCGCTGCATAAAATGCCGTGGATCAGCAGCTTATTTATATACAGATACATTCATGAGTTACTTTACATTGACCATTCATGGTAAAATGTGGGTGTGTTGTGGGCGGAATGTGAGGTGGATCCACCTGTGCAATCTTCCAGCTGGTGTGTAATTTATCAAGAAATCATGTGCAGCTGTGCTTACGCACAGTTTTATAAATCAGAATATTTTTTGGCGTACTCCTATTTCAGTAGTCAAACTTTTAGTATGGATCCTACGCAATGTTTTATAAATAAGGCCCCAGGTCTTTGAATCAGTGGATTCATGTTGGGCATGTTCCAAGATGACGATGTCAGGATTCATGGGGGCTCATACCAAGAATGAGTGGATCAGACCTCGGCCCCACTGAGAATCGTTGGGATGTTCTGGAGAAGACTTTGGTTTGACTCTCCCATCATCAATAGAAGATCTTGGTAGAAAATTAATCCAACTCTGGACAGAAATAAATGCTGAGACACTGCAGAAGCTTATGGAAACGATGCCACAGTGAATGTGTTCAGAGTTTTCCTACTGCTTTTGTTTATACTGGACAGTAGCATTAGTTTCATGCTGAAGAACCCTGAGCCCAGGTCTAACTCAAAGTTTGTGACTCACCAGACCCTCCAATAGTCACTGAGGCACTGAAGACCGCACAGAAACACACTGTTACCTTCAATGGCGAACGGTTTCCCAACAGTCGCCAGTTTACAGTCGGCGTCGATGGAAACTTCATAGTCCAGCAGAGCTTTGTCCATGATGAAGGCATCGAGCTGAGGAGGATCTGTCCTTCAACACACAGCAACATGGTTACTACAGCAACGACTAAATGCTCCAGTAGATTCTGAGAATAACAGTAAAATCTGCAACCAGAACAAACGATCCCAACAGTCATAACTGGAAAGCTCTGACAGCAACGTTCTCAACAGCTACGGCCTTTCAACACACAGCAACACTATACCTTCAACAACTAATGTTCTCCCAACTCCAGAAGACATGACAGCTGCTCACCTGGACAGGTGGGTGATCTATGAGCCAATCAGCTGCTGGAGACAGAAGGGTCATTCCAGAACCGGAGGACATTTTACATCCCACCCATCAAATTTCAAATAATTTAAAATCCTAAAACATGCAGTAGTTTTGTAAATGTTCTTGTCCTGAGCCCAAATCTAAACAGACTAAGAGAAAAGAATGTTTGAAAATATTTTAAAATACCAAATAAGCCTGGAGTTCCTTCCAAAATACCATTTTCTCTTGTCCACCCCCTGATGACCAAACTGAATTTAAAATAAAACAGTTTAAATGAAATTTAAATCTCCTTTTTGTGGTTTTATTTTTTTATTCATGTCTCTTGTAATTGTGGAAACATTTTTTTAATCAACATAATATTTTAAATAATTACTATTCATCACAAATCACTTTGTCATCGTTATGTTCAACAACGAAATTGGGTAGACAGAGCCCTGAACACGAGAGCGCTGAGCCACAGCAACTGTGTGCGCCGCCATCTTCTGGGGGTTCTGGGGGGACATGGAACATGTCCCACAACACGTTAGGATAACCTGTTGATGATGTTTTTGTTTTGTGCTTCATTTTTGTCATTTTCTGTTTTGTTTTTGTCCTTTTCTCTCTGGTTTTGTCGCTTCATATCTCCTTTCTGTCATTTTCTGTTTTGTTTTTGTCATTTTCTGTCTCTTTTCTGTTGTTTTCTGTCTTGTTTTTGTCGTTTCCATCACCAAACAGTGTTCCTACAGAATGTGTAGATCAAAACTATGTCTCTCTTCTATTTTCCATCTTTTCATCCATTGTCAGCCTTGATTGAATGTCTCTCTCTACCTCATATTATCAGGATCAGACTCATTCTTTGGAACTGTTTTCCATCAGTGGTCAGCAGTAACAGCTAGCTAAATATCTAGCTTCTACTGCTGAGAAAAAGATCACATTAGCATGGATTAGAGTAGGGGTTAGCAACAACACAGAAACATGGAATAAAAATGCTACCGTTGATGTGGAAGCTGAGCCAATCAATAACCTATTATTGATGAATATGGAGCAGAAAACTGGGAAAAGAGAAGGGTGATTTTCCAAACATTTTGAAGCCCAAATGTCCTCCAGTTCTGGAATGACCAGAAACTGCTGGAACTCGTAGAACCAGACTTCTGCTGCTACCAGTGGGACCAGAACAGAACCAGCAGCTAGCATCTGTTCTCTTACTTGAGGGTGGGCGACTCCTTCAGGCGTGGTCGGTTCGTTGAAGCGCCTGCATGTACTCGTGCATCTCTGGAAAACTCTTCTTCATGTAATCCTCCAGCGCTGCTTCTCCCTCACCGTCCCAAAACGGAAACCCTGCGACGGATGATGCAGCTGCACATCCAGACAGAGCAGGAGAATGAAGCGAGGCCCTGAACACAGACGACATTATCCAGAAATCCATTATCCATCACATCACTCCATCCTGTGAGGACTGCAGAGGAGCTGGAGCCAAAGGAAGGGCTCGTCCACTACAGGACCAACATGGACTCACAGCCGTGCACACTCACACCTTACAACCCATACATGGCCTCAATTTAAGCAGTTAATCGCACTGATTAATCAATTAACCCTCCTATTTACCTTCAAATTTACTAACATCCTTTATCCTTGGGCTCAGTTTGACTCCAGAATTTAAACTTCCAGAAAACTGTTCCCCAGGTTTATGTGTCAGGTACTAAAAAAGTCTGGAGTTCCCCTAAAATACCATTTTTCTCCTGTCCCACCCCCCTGATGACCAAACTGAATCTCAAATAAAGCATAAAAATACATTTAAATCTCCTTGTCTGGTTTAATTTTTTTCATTGATGTCTTTCGTAACAGTTTTTTTAAGCAAACAGAATATTCTAAATAATAATTATGATGCATGGAAACATGACCCCACAACATGTTAGCATAACCTGTTTTGTGATGTTTTTTGTCGTTTTCTGCTCATTTTTATCATTTTCTGTCTCATTTCTGTCATTTTCTGTCTCATTTTTATCATTTTCTGTCTCATTTCTGTCATTTTCTGTCTCATTTTTGTCATTTTCTGTCTCGTTTTTGTCATTTTAAGTCTTGTTTTTGTCATTTTAAGTCTCGTTTGTCATTTCCATCTCATTTCTGTCATTTCGTGTCTCATTTCTGTTATTTTGGGTCTCATTTTTGTTGTTGTCTGTCTCATTTTTGTTGTTTTCTGTCTCGTTTTTGTTGTTTCTGTCTTGTTTTAGTCGTTTTTGTCTCGTTTTGTCATTTTCCCATCTCATGTCTGTCATTTTCTGTCTCGTTTTGTCATTTTCTGTCTCGTTTTTGTCATTTTCCATCTGATTTCTGTCATTTTGTATCTCGTTTTTACCATTTTGTGTCTCATTTTTGTCATTTTCTGCCTC